>NC_029785.2:9543735-9587150 GCF_000816755.2 Arachis ipaensis
TAATTTTGAAAATAATATTTTGTATATAATAAATAAAAAAACTAAACAATGCTTATAATAATTAATTGTAAGCATTATTTATTTATTTATTTGTTAATAATATATCTGTTTATAATTCACTGGAAGGAATAACGAATTATGCTTCTCCAAATAATTTGCTGCAGCCTAATGCAGATTTGATTCAACACGAAAGTCTTCGTACTAGCCTGGAACCTCCAGTGTATTATGTTGTATCACTCTTTCATATATATTAATATGTTTTAACGTGCCATAGCTATGTTAAAATGTGTAATCCATACAAACATTCAACCGATGGTTAAATAAAGGATAAAATATATTTTTTGTCCTTAAAGTTTGATAAAAGTTTCAAAAATATCTTTAAATTTTATTTTGTTTTAATTTTATCTCAAAAGTTTTCGATTTGCATTAAATATACCCCTAACGGCTAATTTTTCAAAAAATTTAAGACCAATTAAATAACAATTTCATAAGAACAACCTTCAACACAAGCAAATCAAGTATAATTTTCATGTATTATTGGCTTAAATTTTTTGAAAATTTAGCCGTTAAGGATATATTTGATGCAAATAAAAAACTTTTGGAACAAAACTGAAACAAAATAAAATTTAGAGATATTTTAAAAATATTTGTCAAATTTTAGAGACAAAAAATATACTTTAACCTTAAATAAAAATAAAAGAGACCGAAGTGTAATATTTCTACAAAAGCTACATTTGGATTATTTGATCTCTATTTAATTTATTTATGCAATTTGTCCTTAATAATTTTTTCCAATACTCTTTAATGTCCAAAATAAGTGTATAAGTGAAGTCCAATGATAGAACTAACTACTACCATCTTCTTCATCATTATCATTATAACCTTTACCGTTATTTGTAAGATTTTGAATCTTTGAAAATTTTGGTATGACACTACAAGAAAAAGGCCTACGACCACGCTTTTTTTGCTACGCTTTAAAGTGTGGCCAAAAGTGGTCAATGGCCACACTTTTATGAGGGTGGTGATTGATTACAGATTTGGCCACGTTTTTTCTTGCGACGCTTAAAAAGCGTGGCGAAAGGGGTCTATGGCCACGCTTTTATGAGGGTGGCAATTGATTCGAGATTTAGCCACGTTTTTTTGTCACGCTTAAAAAGCGTGACATAGAGAGAATGAGAATGCAGAATGAGAATGAGAATGCAGTAACAAAACCCTTGTACCCCATTCCCCTAACCCTAACTCACGCAGCAGCGGCACCTCCCTCTCTCCCTCATTCGAGCATTCCTCCTCCATCCTTCTCATCCAGACACACAAGACGGCAGCAGCGGTGGTGGGTTTGTCGTCACTCTCATGGCGCCTTCGCGAGTCCCAGCTACAACTCTCTTCTCCTCCTCCTCGATCCTTCTCACGCAGGAGCAGTTTGCGAACCTTCTAATAAAGCTACTAATGCCAACGAGCTTCACCAACATCCAAGGAATCACACTCAAGACAATTCCATCCGCCACCAAGATCAAGATAAAGCACGTCCTTGAGTCCCTCTATGGCTTCGTAGTCGAGAGGGTTCAAACCCTAAACATGGAAGGGAAGAAGAAGAAGCGTGGTGGCATCCTCTTTGCAAAACCCGATTACAAGAAGGCTTACGTCACTCTCAAGACCCCTCTTTCAATCAACATGAATCTTTTCCCGCTCAAAATGGTTGAAGATGCCAGGAAGCAGATAAACAAGAAGAACGTGTCAAGCGTCATTGAGGACGAAGAAGAGGAAGAGGCATTGGCTTGAAGGTGACCGGGCCGGATTGTCTGAGGCGGCACCCCGTGGCTATCATGGTCACATGCTCTTTTGGGACCATGGGATGGCTCGTAGGGCTCGTCGTTTGAGCCGTAGGCACCGTGATGAGGATCGTGATGGTGCTGCAAGGTAGGATAGTGAATTTTGTTGATGGATTATTGTTGTGCTTAATAAAATTTTTTACTAATAAAATTATTGACTGATAGTGAATTTTGTTTATGGATTATTGCTATGTGTTTTTTATGATGAATTAACGGTAATCGTGATGGTGATTAAGGTAATGCAGTTGTTAGAACATGGAAATTGAACTGTTCACTCTATTATCAAAGTCTTCAATACATTTTCTGCTTTGTTTCTAGCTAAAGGAAGTGGTGAAATTTTGGACCTCAAGTAGCTAAACTTGTTGTGTTTTGTTTTTCTTTTAGTTTCAAATTTTATTTTATTTGTATATTTCATTTTTTATGATGTTTGATTGTTGGTGAAGTTAAATAGGTAATGCAGTTGTTGGGATGTGGAAATTGAATTGTATTTGTGTGTAGTTATAATTTTTGGATCCCATGGGGTGCTTTGGGTTGATTTTTAGCAGCTTCAAATTGTTGATTGGTGTAGCTGCTGAGGGAGATAACCCACGAGAATGTTGTGAAGCTTGTAAATGTACACATCAATCACGTAAACATGTCTCTGTATCTTGCTTTTGATTACGCTGGGCACGACCTTTATGTGAGTTTTATTCTAGAACATGCCCTTGTGGTGTTTACCTGAGTTGAAATAATCATTTTCAGATGTAAACTATTGATGTTTTCTCCATGAAAATGTGTGTAGTTTATATTCATGCTCGATGAAATAAGCTTTTTCCATATCGCCCACATATAGCCATGCTTTTAAGCATGGCAATCTGTAAAAAATGTGGCAAAAAAAGCGTGGCGATAGAGTAATCGCTATGCTTGCAAATGTGACCCTTTCAAAAGCGTGGTGGTAGCTCAAAAAGCGTGGCGAAATGCTATCGCCGCGCTTTTTTCAACTTCTTGCCACACTTTAAAAGCGTGGCAATAGAGGTGTTTTCTTGTAGCGTGAGTCACTTTTCGATGATTTATTTTATTTTCAAAAATTATTTTTATTAAAGGTAAAATTGTTTAGTTCGCAAGGACATAGCTGTTGTTCTGCTTGCATTATTGGAATATGATTGTATGGCAACGAGTTTCTTCCCACTTGCATGATTCTAACACTACAAGACACACGACAGATAGCAGCACTTTATTAGAGTCGGTTTTAAAAACAGCCACTATCTGCAGTTTAGCAGTGATTTTCGTGGCAGATTTGAGAGAAGCTGCTATTTGCTTTCTTTTCAAGGTTCAATTAGATGCCCCTCTTTCTCAGATCTCTATCTCAATTCTCATTCTGATTTTCTTCACTCTCTCTAGTTACAACACAATTCTCTTCTCTCTAACTTCCATCATCATCTTTGCACCTCTCCAAAGTTCTATGTTGTGCTAGCTCCTCTGCTTCTTCTGCTTCCTCCTCTGTTCTGCCAGATCTGCTAGCTATCTCATCCGCGTAGTATTGTACGCGGTTCGAATCTGCGGTAGCGACACGAGCATCTTGTCACTGTCACCTCCACCACACCTGTTGTGGGTTCTTCTCCTTCTTCCTTTATTTCTTTATTTAGATTGTTGTTTATTTATCTTCTTTTTTCTGCTAGGTTTTCATGTTTTCACAAGAGGATAAGTGCCCCTCACCCATAGCAAAAGGGATCTTTTGTCCCAGATCTGCTCGCTGCTCATGCCTCCTTCCTTCTGCTTTGCAACTTTACTTCTGGTTTTCTCTTTATGGTTTTTTTTTCTGGTTTTTTGTGCATTCTAAATCCTGGTTCTGATTTTCTTTGGTTTTTCTACTAATTAAATTGATTGTTTTGCTTTATCGAAGAAGAAGAGAAAGCTCAATAGAGAATCTTTTTAGTATATTCAATTCAATATCTAAAACAATTTGTAAATTGCAATATGAGAATAATTTTTACAAATATTTTTATAAAATTTTCAGAATCAAGTAATACCTTTTGAGTTTGGAAAGGGAAGCTTAGAGGACAGGTCATAAATCTTGGTTGATATTGTGACTATTAAGCCAACTCATGTTTTTAATGTTGATGATTTCACTAGTGCATTTAATTTGAAGTGGTTTGAGGCTAACAAAACAGAATCTATTAGTGTTGATGTTGTTGGTGTCCTAACATTGGCAAGTGCTTGCAAGGGCCATAGTCTCTGACGAACTAGACTTCTGCTAGTAAAGAATTTTACAGATAAAGTCTCGTTGCAAGTATAGTTTCTAAACCAACAGAGAATCCTTTCGTACAAAAGTTTGGTTGTCACAAGTAACAAAACCCAATAAAATTTATAACTGAAGTATTTAAACCTCGGGTCGTCTCTCAAGGAATTGCAGGGAAGTATGATTTATTATTGGTTATGGAGAAAGGTATATTTATGGGTTTTTGAAAGGTTGAACAGGAAAATTAAATAGCAGGAAAGTAAATTAATAACTAGAAAAACTCTTGGCAAGATATAAGAACTGGAAATCCCATCCTAGTTATCCTTATCAGGTGTGATGAGAATTGTTTATTGCTCCCACTTAGTTAACCCTTACTAAATAAAGGAAAGTCAAGTGGACTAATTAACTTGATTCCTCAAGTCCTAGTCAACTCCTGTGGAAAGACTAGCTTTAGAGGGATCCAAATCAATCAGCAATTTCCAATTTTCAATCAATAGCTGAGTTTGACAACTCAAGTGTCACCAATTACTCAACCAAAGCCAAAAGGGAGAAAAATCTAAATTATTTATATCATAAATGGAAGAAAGCAATCATAAATCTGAAATACCTCAATTTATATTAAATAGAGAATCAAATTAAACATAGGAATCCATGAAC
This sequence comes from Arachis ipaensis, assembly GCF_000816755.2. Taxonomy (NCBI): domain Eukaryota; kingdom Viridiplantae; phylum Streptophyta; class Magnoliopsida; order Fabales; family Fabaceae; genus Arachis; species Arachis ipaensis. The sequence continues at coordinate 9,548,440 of NC_029785.2, forward strand.
CAATTTGGTAAAATAAACAAACTAAAGTAATAGAATAATTAAAAGTAGAAGAGAAACTAAAGTAAAGGAACATTGAACATGGAATAAAGAAATAATCATAAACTAAGAGAAATCCTAATTCTAAAACCTAAGAGAGAGTAGAGAGCCTCTCTCTCTAGAAAACTACATCTCTAAACCTAAAATTGTGAATTATGAATGTTATTCTCTTGATTCCCCCATTCTCCAGCCTCTATTCTGTGTTTCTGGGCTTGGTTTTGGGCCGAAAAAGGGCCCAAAAATCGCTGGGGGCGACTTCTGTAATTTTTTGCACGTGACGTCTGTCACGCGTGCGCGTGGGTCACGCCTGCGCGTCATTTGGAGATTTTCTTTGCCACGCGTACACGTCGTCTATGCATGCGCGTTGCTTGCGTTTTGCGCTAGGCACGCGTCCACGTCGTCCATGCATGCACGTCGCTTGCGTTTTCTTCAAAACTCCATTTTGTGCGTTTCTTCCATTTTTGCATGTTTCCTTTCTATCCTCTAATCCATTCCTGCCCTATGAATCCTAAAAATACTTAGCATACAGATCACGGCATCGAATGATAATAAAGGATAATTAATATTTTTAAGGCATAGGAAACATGTTTTCACATATATCATAGAATAAGGGAGGAATTGTAAAACCATGCAATTTATATGAATAAGTGGGTGAAGAATTGATAAAAACACTCAATTGAGCACAAGATAAATCATAAAATAGTGGTTTATCAACCTCCCCACACTTAAACATTAGCATGTCCTCATGCTAAATCCAAGAGAAAAGAGTGAAGGTAGAATGGTGGAATCTTATGCAATGCAATCTATCTAAATGCAAGCTACCTAAATGAATCATGCAATTCTAATTATTATCCACCTATATATATAGAGCTTACTTGTGGTTAAATTGATTCATATTTTCAAGGAATCATACAACCAAGGCAAACTCATATTAAAACACATTCACAATTGAGCTGAGTTAATTAAAAGAGTTCACAAACTTGCAAGACAATCAATGATTAAATATGGATATATGGAAATGAGCTATTGAACCATCACTGGATTTGTGTATACACTCTAGTCACTTAGTGTTTGGGGTTAATCACTCTATTCTTCTCTAGTCATGCTTTCTAAAACTTTGTTTTTCATTTAACTAATCAACAAATATTTAATGTACACATGCAAACATCATGAAGTCTTTTTCAAGGTTGTAATGGGGCTAAGGTAAAGGTGATGGCATATATATAAGGCTAAGTGAGCTATAAATTAAATCCTTGATTAGTCTAAGATCTCACCTAGCATATACATACTCTATACAATTTTAAATTTATGCCTAGCTTTCCATAATTTTCCCACTTTCTTGTCACATAATCATGCATCAAATTATTTTTAATTTTATCCTATGTGCATTGATCTTTTTACTAAACTCATTATTGGGGTAATTTTGTCCCCTTATTTATTTATTTACTTAAAAGGTTTTTTTTTTAAATAAATATAACATTATCAATGCACATGGATTTTTTTTAATCTTTCTACTTTCACATGAGTAGGTACCCAAATTCCAAATAATTTATCAATTGAATGCCTTTCCTATCATCCCATGTTTCCACAGTTTCCCCACACTTAGTGGATACACAATCTCTATCTTAAGCTAACCAAAGATCAATTTGGGATATTCGATTTGTTTTTCTGCTTAAGGCTAGTGATGTGGTTATAGAACAGAAGGGGATTAAAAGGCTCAAGGGGGCTAACAAGGGTGACATAAAAGGGTAGGTTTATTTGGGATAAGTGAGCAAAGAACAAGTAATGGCCTCAATCATATGCAAGAATGTAAATACATTGAATATTGGACATATAGAATGAAACAAAGTAAAGTCTGCAATTATAGTGAAGAAGGGAGAAACACACAGGAATGAAAACTATGGTTAAATAATGTAACCATAAAATTAGGCTCAAAAACTCACAGGTTGTGTATTCTTAGGCTCAAAAACTATATATCAGTTATGTATATCATGCAAGTAGGAATTAAGAGTTTCCATTCAACTCAATGTGAATCTTTGAGTGGCTCATATAAAAATAAGTGTATTCTTTGAAAAATATTGTCAATTTACCAACATTTATTGCTATATATATATATATATTAAGATATATATATATATATACACAGAATATAATAAAGTCGAAATAAATAGAAATACAGCAAAAGAAAATGTGCAAGTACTGAAGGGACAATAAGATAAAATAAAATGAAATAAAATACAGAAAAGGAAATAAAACACGATAAAGAGTCTGAAAGTAGTTAACCAAAGTAACATACGCCAGAGATGGCGACCTCCCCACACTTATATAATAGCATCGTCCTCGATGCTCAATCAGGCTGGGTGTGAAGAAGTGGCATCTCCGGAAGGGTGCTCTGCTGGTGTCTCAATGGCGGCCTGAGGTGCTGCAGTCTGTGTGAGTGTCTGGGGATCTGCCTGCTGCAGCGGAGGCTCCGTCTGTAAAGGGACCTATGGATCGGCTGGCTGTATCTGCTGGGGCTCCTCATGATGTGGTGCAGCCTACTCGGGTCCTGCCTGCACAGCCTCTGCTCGTGCATCGTCCTCCTGCTCATCCTCCTCCTCCTCAGAGGGCTCTGATGGTGTGTCAGGCTCGGAGGGGATGTCAGCGTGGCCCGACCGGATCATCAACTTTAAATGCTCATAGCGTCGCTTGCTGCGACGCTCAGACTGCTCATATCGCCACTGGTTGCGGCGCTCCATCTGGTCTAGCCGCTCAAAGAGGCAGTGCACTAAGTGGTAAATGGGCTGGGAGGCAGGTGGGGTACTGTGGGTGTGGGTGGTGCAGCAGGTGCTGAAGGAGCATCAGAGGATATGGCTGCATCAGCGGAGGCAGTGAGAAAGGGCGGTCTGTAGCCCAGAGCTACGAACTTTCTGCCATGTGGGATGATCTTCTTGCAGTCGGCGGCTGGTGGCTTCTCATCCGCAAGCTCCCAGGGTACCTCAGCTCGGCGGCCCATCTGAGTAATCAAATAGGGGAAGGGCAGAGTGCCTCATACATGGACCCTGGATATGGAATACCGGATAAATCTGGGAAGGTACAGGTCCTTGCCCTCCATCACGCACCAGATAAGAGTAATCATGGCAGCTGGCACCTCAGTCTCATGAGTGCTCAGCATCACATAATTGCTTAGGATTTGTTGCCATAGCCGAGCCTCATCGTTCAGGTAATTGATCTTTATGCCTTTAGGGTGCACCGTTGATTTACCCATAACCCTTGGGACAGCAGGATCAAGAGCTATAGTGCACTTCACTGCTTCCCAGTCAAATATCATAAATCTCATATCTTCTTCAGCTTGCTGATAACCATCTGGCTGATCGGATTTAGGCATGAAATGGAGGATGTCTTCAATTGCCTCCTCAGTAACTAGAATATGCTTCCCTCTGAGCTGGACTGCATCCAAGGTCGTTTTAAAATAGTTGCAGTAAAATTCTCTGACCCAGGATACATTAACCTCAGTCAAATCCCTCTCCAGAAACTACCAGCCTCTCTGTTTGATTTGTTCTGTGGTGTACTATTGTAATTCGGCTGAAATTCAGAGCGTCTTTTCTAGATATAGGTTCCTTGAAGTTGCAAAGACTGGATACTTTAGTTCACAGTATCGGTTTACGAACTTGACTGGGTCGGTTGCAGGCACTAACTGATCAGCTTGTTCCTGCGGAGTAAAATTCTTCTCCTGCCAGGAATTATCATGCAGTATATCCAGGATAGCTATAGAGGACTCTCCTCTTTTCCTTTTCCCGTGCTTGCTTTAGCTTTTCCTTTGCCTTTTGGGTCAGACATCCTGAAAGACAGAGCGAGGTTCCAGGATACAGTTTATTAAACTAAAGCAGAAAAATAGGTAAGCAAATAGTATTGTAGCAATATAAGCATAAATGGGCAAAAGAGGAATAAAATAGCAATATAAGCATGAAGTGAGTTAGATAGATGTAGAATTTTGGACTGTATACAAGCTGAAAGTCAAAGAATTGAAATAAAAATCACAAGCCAAGATCTATGATGTGTGGAATGCTTGTTTATCAGGAACAACAATAATCATGACTTGAAATGGGTTGAAAGTAGTTAGTTGAAAGCTAAGAGAGAAGTTAGAAAGTTAATATAGTTAAGAGTTAAAAGGTGAAGTTAAAGTTAGTGGCATAGTATTGTAGTTCCTAGTTAACAAAAATTGCACAAACTTAAAGAACAATTAACTCACATTCAAGCAGAGAATGCAGGTTATTGATGATGAATCATATAAATAAAAGAAGTGCAAAATGAATAAAATTATCAATAATGCAATTTGACTAAGAAGGGAACCAGAAGGAGTAAGAATGCTAGCCCATCCATCCATGAATTGGCTTGGGTGAAAACAATTAGTGCAAAGTTCAAAAGTACCAAAGCCAATTTTTAAATGGGAGTCGAGTGAAACAATTTGCAAAAAAATTGGGCAGCATTTTGGCTATAAATTGGACGTTCCCAAAAAATCAAATAGCCTAATAATGCAAGTAGCATTACTTTTAAGCAAGATTAGCAGCGTATATGAATCCTAGAACAGGTAAGACCAAAAATAGCAAGTATAAGCAATAAGCAAGTGTAGCCAATCCAAAACAGCAATAAGTAATTTAGCTAATCCAAAACAACAATAATTAAGTATATGTAATCAGTCTGGCTTTAGCAAATTCAGAAAGCAAGCAAGAATATAGGATATGGATGCAATGTATTCGGCTTACTGAATCAATGAGGATAAAGCAAATGGCAACAAGAATGCTAATGTATGTGCAGTTATATAGGCATTTGCAACACTCAATTAAGATCCGATGAAACAAAATAGTATCGAACAGGAATGGAACAGCAGGGAATAGCAACATCAACAGCACAATAATTTCAGAATTGCGAAACAGATAAAGCAAGCAGCAAGAACGACGCAATTATCAGACCTAAATCCACTAACCACATCCTAGCTACCTAACCACCTAAAATCTACTACGAACATGCATCTCTAACTATCCTAATTTGAATAGAATTGAAAAATATGCAAACGAACTAACTGGAACGGGAAAGGAATCGGAATGCAATGGAACCTGGTGTGCGTAGTGAAAGAAATTGAACGAAGAGAGAGGATGGTGGTGTGGTGGCGCTGGTGGGTGGCACGGCAGTGCTGAGAGGTCCGCGATGGTTCGGGTGGTGGCGGCGGCTCTGGTTCGGCCGCGGTGGAGGCAGGGGAGGGAGGGGGTGAAAGAGGGAGGGGAAGAGAAGAAGGAGGAGGACGAGGAGGAGGGTGGCGCTGGGGTGGGGAGAAGAGAAGAATAGAGGTGGCATGTTTACAGGGGGAAGAAATGACGCGAGGGGGCTAGGGTTTCCGCGTCAGGGGGTTAGTTGATTCAAATCCACGCGGACGCATAGGTCACGCGACAGCGTGGCTGAGGCGAAAGTGCAGCGACGCAAAGGCGTCATTGACGCGAACGCGTGAATGGGGCATAAGGAAAATGACGCGTATGCGTGGAGCACGCATACGCGTCGACTAGAATTGTACTAAATGCACAAATCCAGCGTCGTTTTGGCGCAACTCTCTGTTTCAATTAAAGGGGACAAAGATTTTCACGCGACGCGTACGCGTCGCCCACGCCCACGCGTGGTGTGTGTAAGTGAAAATGACGCGTACGCGTTATTGATGCACACGCGTGGCCCAAATTGTGCCTAACGCATACCAACCGCACAATTCCAGCCTAACTTTCTGGGCGTTGGATTGATACGCCGATTTGGAATCGACGCCCACGCGTGGCCCATGCGCACGCGTGGTGTGATATATTTTTTTTTCAATAGAAAATGCAGAATGCAAAATGCAGATGCGGATGCGGATGTTATGAATGATACCAGGGAAAATAAAATAAAATAAAATAAAACTAAAAACAAACAAAACGAAAAATAAAATTTAAAATTGAAAAGGAACGATCATACCATGGTGGGTTGTCTCCCACCAAGCACTTTTAGTTAAAGTCCTTAAGTTGGACATTTGAAGAGCTTCCTGTTATAGTGGCTTGTGCTTGAACTCATCCAGGAATCTCCACCAATATTTGCAATTCCAATAGCCTCCGGGGTCCCAAACTAGGCACGTAAAGCCTTTGAGCAAGTTAAACCAGGTTTTCAGGCTCCAGGAGTATTGATTGTCAGGATAAATTCCAGGATCCCAAACTTTGCTTCTATACCCGTCTTCGCTGTTATCTTCATTATTCCAACCGGACAGTACACAACCTGAATTTCTACTGAGATACCCAAACTTCTTCCGAAATTTATTCAATCGAGCTCTATACCAATCCTTGCACTTCCATTTGGAGCATGGAACCATATTGAACTTTGGTTGCCAACTTCTATCCCCAACCATCTCCTTCTTACTCTTAAAGCCACAAAGAGCTCTAAGCTGGCCATCGGTTTCAAGCAAACCATATTCAAGTGGAAAGGTGAAGATAAAGGCTAAGGATTTTACCCACTTGAAGTTTGTATTGGGTGGTAATGGCCTTGGGAGAGGTGTTTCCAGTGGTCTTTCAAGCTCCACTTCATTGTACTCCGCTGTGAATCCTTCCAATTCCTGACAAACCTCTTCAACTGCAACCACGTCTTGATCAAAGTCTTCAATTTCTTCCTCATCACTCAAGTCATAAGTTGGAGGTTGGGAGAAGTCTACCTCCACATCATCTTCATATTCACTTGGGAAAGATTCTTCTAGCTCGAAGAGTTCACTTGTGACTGCAGGGTCATCATTAGGAGAACTTGATTCATAGTCATCATTACCAAGGAAAATTGCTTCTCAATCTGTTCCGTCCAGTTCTTCATAAGGTACATGCTTTGGGGGTTGTGCACTATCCTCCTTAGCATCAGTTGCAAATTTCTTGGCGGAATTCTCTACAATTCTTGATTCCCATGGAGGTTCAGCGTCTCCTAAGTCTTCGACCAATTCTTATTCTTCGATAATTGTAACTTCCTCTACTTGTTCCAGTACAAAGTCATGCTCCGTACTGTCAACCGGAGCTTCTAGTGTCTCCTTCATGCTACGTTCTTTATTAGATTCTCCACACGAAGCCATGGGAGTTCCTTGAGTGCCTGAACGTCAGAAAGCTAATTGATTTATTGCTTGCTCCAGTTGATGAAGGGTTGCATGAAATTGATCTACTGTTTCCTTGAGGCGAGCCTGTGATTCTTGGGTCGATGGATATGGACATGGTGCATATGGAAGTGGTGGTTCTTGGGAGTAAGTGGATTGGAATTGGGGTAGGTAGAGGTTAGGGTCATATGGAGGTGAATGGTTGTGATTGGCTTGTGAGTATGGTGGTTCGAAGCTATGTTAAGGAGGTGGTTCATTGGCATATGATGGGGCTTGTTGGTAACTACAAGGGGTCCACCATATCTATCATCTTGGTATACACCTCGGAATGGTTCTTGACCATAGTAATTAGGTGGAGGTGGTTTATCACGAGGGAGTCCACCATAACTATTGTCTTGGCATGCATTGTAGAATTGTCGTTGTCCATGGTATCTTGGAAGGTGTTGTTGCTGAAAGGGTTGATCAGATCCTCGTGGCTCCTTCCATCCGTGATTGTTTCGACCTTGATGCATGTTCCTGTTATAGCTTACATTCCTTACAACAACATTAGAACCAAACTCAAAGCGACGGGGGTGAGAACTCATAGTAGCTATTAAAAATAAAAAAAAAACAAAAATAAAAATGAATAAACAAGCAAAATAAAATATTTACAATAACCAATAATAAGGCACACAATTGCAGTTCCCCGGCAACGGCGCCATTTTGACGAACTGGACTTCTGCTAGTAAAGAATTTTATAGATAAAGTCTCGTTGCAAGTATAGTTTCTAAACCAACAGAGAATCCTTTCGTACAAAAGTTTGGTTGTCACAAGTAACAAAACCCAATAAAATTTATAACGGAAGTATTTAAACCTCGGGTCGTCTCTCAAAGAATTGCAGGAAAGTATGATTTATTATTGGTTATGGAGAAAGGTATATTTATGGGTTTTTGAAAGGTTGAACAGGAAAATTAAATAGCAGGAAAGTAAATTAATAACTAGAAAAACTCTTGGCAAGATATAAGAACTGGAAATCCCATCCTAGTTATCCTTATCAGGTGTGATGAGAATTGTTTATTGCTCCCACTTAGTTAACCCTTACTAAATAAAGGAAAGTCAAGTGGATAAATTAACTTGATTCCTCAAGTCCTAGTCAACTCCTGTGGAAAGATTAGCTTTAGAGGGATCCAAATCAATCAGCAATTTCCAATTCTCAATCAACAGCTGAGTTTGACAACTCAAGTGTCACCAATTACTCAACCAAAGCCAAAAGGGAGAAAAATCTAAATTATTTATATCATAAATGGAAGAAAGCAATCATAAATCTGAAATACCTCAATTTATATTAAATAGAGAATCAAATTAAACATAGGAATCCATGAAACAATTTGGCAAAATAAAGAAAATAAAGTAATAGAATAATTAAAAGTAGAAGAGAAACTAAAGTAAAGGAACATTGAACCTGGAATGAAGAAATAACTATAAACTAAGAGAAATCCTAATTCTAAAACCTAAGAGAGAGGAGAGAGCCTCTCTCTCTAGAAAACTACATCTCTAAACCTAAAATTGTGAATTATGAATGTTATTCTCTTGATTCCCCCATTCTCTAGCCTCTATTCTGTGTTTCTGGGCTTGGTTTTGGGCTGAAAAAGGGACCAGAAATCGCTGGGGCGACTTCTACAATTTTTTGCACGTGGCGTCCGTCACGCGTGCGCGTGAGTCACGCCTGCGCGTCATTTGGAGATTTTTTTTGCCACGCGTACGCGTCAGTCACGCGTACGCATCGTTCATGCGTGCGCGTCGCTTGTGTTTTGCGCTAGGCACGCGTCCATGATGAGAAGAACTTTTGTGTGGTTTAAAATTCACAATTGAAAGCTCGTTGTAATATAGTTCCTAAACCAAGCAATAGTCCTTTCATACAAAAATTTGTTTGTCACTAGTACAAACCCCTAAATCTATAAATTGAAGTATTGAACTTCGGGTCGTTCTCCCTAGGAATTACAATAAATTGTTCTTGTTATTGGTTATGAGTTATATTTGGGGTTTTTGAGATTTTAGACAAGAAATGTAAATGGCAATGAAAATACACTAACAACTATGAAAAGCTCTTGGCAAGGTTATGAGAACTAGAAGTCCTATCCTAGTTATCCTCCTCAATTGTGATCATAAATTATCCATTGCTACCACTTAGTTAACCTCTAACCATGGAGGAAAGTCAAGTGGATGAATTAACTTGATTCCACAAGTCCTAGCCGACTCCCAAGGGAAAGACTAGCTTTAGTGGTATCCAAATCAATTAGCAACTTCTAATTATCAATCGACAAAGGAATTAGATAACTCAAGCGTCACTAATTACTCTACCAAAGCCAAGAGGTACAAAATCTACACTAAAGTCCAACCAAACATTTCATCAAACACTTGGAAGGCATAAAAGAGAAGCAAGGTAAATTGATAACAACAATAAAATCTAACAACTACTTATTGCAAGGAATTAATAACAACAATCAAGAACATAAGATCTACATGAATTACCTCAAATTGCATTAAAAGAAAATAGAATGAACAAGAGTAGATCTACAAACAAAATAGAAGAAAGTAATAACAACAATAGAAAAGTGATGAATGTAACAACATAGAATTGATAGGTAGAAGAAGAAGAAAGCATGAATTGAAACCTAGATCTAAATTATTGAACTAAACCTAATTCTAATTCTAATCCTAGAGAGAAGTGGGAGCTTCTCTCTCTAAAACTAAGACTAAAACTAATCCTAATGTGTGTTATGATTCAAGATGATCCTCCCCCTTCAATCCTTGGTCCTTTTGAGTGTTTTGGTGCCAAAGCTGGCTTGGATTGGGCCCCACAGGCTTTGAGAATTTGCTGGCCACGTTTTTATTAAAAAAATCATAAATCAACACCGACGCGTACGCGCACATCACTCGTACGCGTCCATGGTCGATCTCGCAAGGTGCGCGTAAGCGTCTGGTGCGCGCGCGCATCCATGGCCGAGTTCAACTCTTTCGCTTTTCATGATCTTCTCCACTTGTATGCTACATTTCTTGCTCCCTTGATCCATTCCTAGCCTTTTTCAACCTGAGATTACTATCAAACACATCAAGGCATCTTATGGAATCAAAGAGAAAGTAAAGTTATTTAATCAAAGGCCAAAAAGCATGCTTTTTACACTTAGGCACAAATAAGGGAGAGATCACAAAATCATTCTAAATCATTGGCTAAATGTGAGAAAAGGTTAGCAAAATACTCTAAATCTAACATAAGATAAACCCTGAAAACGGGGTTTATCAACCTCCCCACACTTAGACCTTAGCATGTCCTCATGCTAAATTAAAAAGGAAACAAGGGGTATGATCTTTATTTAATGCAACTAAACTACATGAATCCTATCTACATGCAACTACCTATGGTAAATGCAAATGCTTGGTCAAAACAATTCAACTTCCAAGAGAATATATATATGAGCATAAGAGCTAGAGTAATGGGGATCAAGTCCAAACCACAATTGTATTGAATTATCAAAAGAATTTCAAACTTGCAAGAATATAGATAATAGGGGTGAATACATGTAATTGAGCTATTGAACCCTCACCGGATGTGTATCCGCTCTATTCACTCAAGTGTTTAGGGGTTTATTCACTCAATTCTCTTCTAATCACGTTTTTCAAAATTTGTTCTTCATCTAACAATCAACAATCATTCAATGTATGCATTCATTCATCATGAGGTCTTTCTCATAGGTTGTAATGGGGTTAGGGTCAAGGTAGGATCATATATGGTCAAGTGGATTAGAGATTTGAATCTTTGATAAACCTAGACTTTCCCACCTAACCTATACAATGACCTATACAAATTCTAATCTATCCTAACCAACCATCCTTCACTCTTTACACATTCATGCATTTCTTTTGATCTTCCCAACACTTATGCATTGATCCTTATTGAGCTTTGTTTTGGGGCATTTTGTCCCTTTTTTATTCCTTTCTTTTTCTTTGTTTCTTTCTTTTCCTATTTATTTTCTTTTCTTTTCTCTTCTTTTTGTTTCTTTTTTTCTTTTTTCTTTTTTTTTTCAATGCATAAGGTCTATACATTTAATCAATACAGGAGTATGCACCCAATTTCTCAAATACAAATGCAAAATACTCTTTTATCCCAACCAATGTTCCTAATCTCTCCAAACTTGAATATAAGACACTCTCACTAGCCTAAGCCAATCAAAGATCCAAACAAGGGACTTTATTGTTTTCCGCTTTAGGCTTGTAATGTGCTAAAATAAGAACAATTGGGTTAAGCGTGGGCTCAAAATTGGTTAACAATGGAGGATAGAAGGTAGGCTATTTGGGTAAGTGAGCTAATTGAAATAATGGCCTCAATCATATAAATGCATGAATACAAGGAATAAATGGACATATAGAATCAAGCAAACCAAGGATCACAATCATAGGAAGAGAACAATCACACACAAGAATGGAAAATGGGTAGTTATAAAATGTAACCACATCAATAGGCTCAAATCTCACATGCTTGTGTTCTTAGCTCAATACATGTTTCACAAAGTATGAATTCAAGCAAGTTTCAAGAGTTTTCAATCAATTGGGTTGTGCTCTCTAGATGGATTCCTTGGAAAATTTCATCATTTTGACTAAGCATTGTTGTGATTGGAAAGGTTCAAAGATTCCTTAGTTTACCCTTTCCTTTTCTAATCAAAACAAGTTTACATGCAAAAGGGTTTAACTAGGTCTTAAGAATTCCAAAATAATTTCTAATCACAACCACAAGCTAAAAGATAACTATATAAGAAAAAATCCAACTAAAGTATGAAATCTAGCATCTAAAATACCTAATCATCCAAAATGATAAAGTATGCAACAACTAAGGCAAAAGTATCCAAAGTAATCCAAAACAACCAATATATACAACAGTGTGCAAAATAAGATAACTAGGAAATATGCCAAAATGTTCACCGATCCACCAATGGTGCCAACGGCAACCTCCCCACACTTAAGATCAAGCATCGTCCTCGATGCTAATCCTCAAGCTCACGGAGAGGTACGCTGGTCGGCTCTGGCTCTGGCTGTGGCTGTGGCTGTGGCTGGGGCTGTGGCTGAGGTGTCTTCTGAGTAGCCTGGGTCTGTGGGGGTGGTGCTGTCTCCATGTGAATCGGCTCCTCCTCATGAGTATCCTCATCATGTAAATTTGCATGCTCCTCCCCATGGGTCTCCTAATCTGAACCGGAGGACTCTGGAAGAGGGGGCAGCTCAAGGTCCTGGGCCACAAACATCTGGTCAATCCGATCCAGGTGACGCATGATCTGACGGTTGCTGCGCTCCATGAACCGAAAAAGACGCTGAACCAGTAAGTAAGTCGGTTGAGGTGCTGGTGGTGGTGGTGGTAAAGGAAGTGTTGCTGCAGCTCCTGATGTAGATGGTCCTGCTGGGGCTGATGATGAAGATGGTCCAGCTCCCTCCTCTGCTGCTCTAGCCCGAGATCTGCGCCGGGAAGGAGGCTTTTCGTTCACCCAGGACCCCCATGGAATGGTCTCCGGTTCCTTCTAAGGGAGCGGTGGGGGTGGTGATACGTCCTCCGGTAGCCACTGGACACCGGTCCGCTGAATCATCTGTGTGACAAGGACGGGAAATGGAAAGGTACCTCTAATATGGGCCCGCCACATGAACCGCCTGATCAGCCGGGAGAAGTAGACATCCTTCCCCTCCAGCACACAGCTGATCAGGATCAACATAGCCACAGGGATCTCTGTGAAGTGGGTGGTCGGCATGAGGTAGTGGGCAAAAATCTGCTGCCATATCCTGGCCTCCTAGCTCAGATAGATAAAGCGCATCCCTTTGGGTGCCTTATTCTCCGCATCCATGACCCAGGGAGCCTCTGGGGTAGCTACCGCTACCCTCAAAGCATTAAAATCGAAGGTCATGCAGTGGAGCTCCACCTCGGCCTGCTAAAAGGCATTAGTATCACTCGCCTTGGGCCTACAAGTAAGGGTGTCCTCAATAGCCTGCTCAGTGATGGGCACCTGAATACCTCTAACCAGAACCGAGTCAAGGGTGTGGCGCAAGAAGCTGCAATAGAATTCCTGCACCCAAGACCGGTTCACCCGGCTGAGCTCTCGATCCACAAAGTCCAAACCCATCCTCTCAATGCGGTTATTAATTGTTTGCCTCAGGTCGGATGGAAGGGCTAACTTCTTTTCAATGTTCAAGTTCTTTGAGTTATAACTTGGAAATCGGAGTTTACAGTAGAGATTCGGGAACTTGACTGAATCCTGGGCAGGCAGGGATTGGTTTGCCCTCTCCACCTCATCAATAGGATTTTTCGAATAATCCACATAAGGAGAGAAAGTGGAATCTGGGGCCCCTTTCCTCTTTCTGGAGGTGGCCTTGCCTTTCCCTTTAGCCGACATCCTGAAAATTAGAATAGAACAGAGTATAAGCAATTAAACAAGTAGCAGGAAGCAAGGAAGAGCAAGTTCAGGATGTAAGATGAAAGACAAGTAATCATGATGTGAACCAAAATTGAAAACTTAGAATGTAAGTAAGCACAGAAAACATAGCCATAGACGAAGAATTCAACATTTCAACCAATGTAACATAAAACTCATGCATTAGGCATATTCATCATCACACCTCAAAAGGATAGTTAGAGAGTTAGGTGAACTGAAAAGTGAAGTTAGTAGGTTAGACAAGTTAGTGAGTTAGAAAAAAATTGAAAAATGAAATTGAAAGTTAGTGGTATGATGGAGAATAGCCTAATTAACAGAGAATTGAAGAAATGGTACAACGGTACAACTCACATACATGAGGGAAGTGCAGTCATTGATGATGAATGCAAGCGAAGTGGTAATGTGTAGTTAAAAACAGTTTCGAAAAAATCGGGCAGCATTCCGGCATAATATTGGATGTTCCCAGATAGGCAGAAAGCAACAGAAAAGTCATATGAATCCACAAGACAATAACCAAGTAATAGTGACATAACCAGGCAGCAGCAACATAATCACATAGTGAGAAATGCAGCAGGCAACATCAAACAGGGCAGAATATGAGCATACCACTCAGCAGTCAATCAACATAAGCTCAGTTAGGTAAATAAATACGGCGCAATTATCAGGCCTAGAATCCTCTATCCAGAGCCTAACTACCTAACAGCAGATATCTCTATCTATCCTAACATGCAAAATTCAAATCCTAACTAACTAACAAGAGCTAACAGCAACTAATAACAGAAATAAGCTAAAAAAAATAAAATAGAGTTGGAGCAGAGGCTGGTAACCTGGGATGCAGGGCAGAGATGGGAAATGGGAGGGGAGGCAGTAGAGATGAGGCGGGGCAGAAATGCAGTGGCCACCTCAGATGGTGGCGGCAGTGACCCCACGGCGGCGCAGCAGGGGCCGGCGCGGTGGCGGTTGAGGGAAGACAGAGAGGGTGAGGAAGTGAGAGAGGAAGGAATGAGTGAGGAAGAGAGAGAGAACTGGGGTATGAGTGTCATCATTGAAGTTCACATTTCCTACAGCACAATTAGAACCAAACTCATAGCCAAAGTGAGAATTCATAGTAGAAAAACAAAATAACACTAAGAAAAACTAGAAACAAGCAAAATACAAACCTATTCACACTATTCACATATATACAATAACCAATAACATAACACCATTGCAAGTCCCTGGAAACGGCGCCATTTTGATGAGAAGAACTTTTGTGTGGTTTAGAATTCACAATTGAAAGCTCGTTGTAATATAGTTCCTAAACCAAGCAATAGTCCTTTCATACAAAAATTTGTTTGTCACTAGTACAAACCCCTAAATCTATAAACCGAAGTATTGAACCTCGGGTCGTTCTCCCTAGGAATTACAATAAATTGTTCTTGTTATTGGTTATGAGTTATATTTGGGGTTTTTGAGATTTTAGACAAGAAATGTAAATGGCAATGAAAATAAACTAACAACTATGAAAAGCTCTTGGCAAGGTTATGAGAACTAGAAGTCCTATTCTAGTTATCCTCCTTAATTGTGATCATAAATTGTCCATTGCTACCACTTAGTTAACCTCTAACCATGGAGGAAAGTCAAGTGGATGAATTAACTTGATTCCACAAGTCCTAGCCGACTCCCAAGGGAAAGACTAGCTTTAGTGGTATCCAAATCAATTAGCAACTTCTAATTATCAATCGACAAAGGAATTAGATAACTCAAGCGTCACTAATTACTCTACCAAAGCCAAGAGGTACAAAATCTACACTAAAGTCCAACCAAGCATTTCATCAAACACTTGGAAGGCATAAAAGGGAAGCAAGGTAAATTGATAACAACAATAAAATCTAACAACTACTTATTGCAAGGAATTAATAACAACAATCAAGAACATAAGATCTACATGAATTACCTCAAATTGCATTAAAAGAAAATAGAATGAACAAGAGTAGATCTACAAACAAAATAGAAGAAAGTAATAACAATAATAGAAAAGTGATGAATGTAACAACATAGAATTGATAGGTAGAAGAAGAAGAAAGCATGAATTGAAATCTAGATCTAAATTATTGAACTAAACCTAATTCTAATTCTAATCCTAGAGAGAAGTGAGAGCTTCTCTCTCTAAAACTAAGACTAAAACTAATCCTAATGTGTGTTATGATTCAAGATGTTCCTCCCCTGATAAACCACTATTTTATGGTTTATCTTGTGCTCAATTGAGTAGATTTTATCAACTCTTTACCCACTTATTCATAATATTTGCATGGTTTTATATTTTCTTCCTAATTTTATTCTATAATTGGAAACTTGCTTTTCGAGCCTTTTAATTACCAAAAATTAATTTTCCCTTATCACCATTCGATGCCTTGATATGTGTGTTAAGTTTTTTTAGAGATTACAGGGCAGGAATGGCTTGGAGGATGGAAAGGAAGCATGCAAAAGTGGAAGGAAAAAGTTGAAGGAACTGCAAAGCTGTCAGCCTGACCCTCTCGCACTAAAACAGTCATAACTTGAGCTACAGAGGTCCAAATGATGCAGTTCCAGTTGCGTTGGAAAGCTAACGTCCGGAGCTTCGATTTGATATATAATATTCCATAGTTTCCCTGACGCTAGGCGATGCGACCGCGTTCTCCATGCGGACGCGTTGTAGTGACGAAAAACCAGTGTGGCAGATTTCTTCTCCGGCGATTTCTGGGCTGTTTCTAACCCAGTTCTCGGCCCAGAAAATACATCTTAGAGGCTATAAAGTGGGGGAATGCATCGATTTATAATCAAGCTTTCATAATTCACTTTTCATAGTTTTAGATGTAGTTTTTAGAGAGAGAGAGGTTCTCTCCTCTCTCTTAGGATTAGGATTTAGTATTTCTCTTAGTTTTAGGAGTGACTCTCAATCCCAGGTTAAATGTTCTTCAATTTATATTTCTCTTCTACTTTTAGATACTCTAATACTTTTATTTGTTAATTACTTATGTTGCCCATTTGATTCATAAATCTTTCATGTTAGATTGGATTGCTTTTATTAATATAATTTGAGGTATTTCAGACTTATGATTGCTTTCTTTTATTTATTATATAAATAATTTGAATTTTTCCCTTTTGGCTTTGGTTGAGTCATTGGAGACACTTGAGTTATCAAACTCATTGTTGACTAAAAATTGGAATTCTTCAAGAATTAATTCGAGTTCCAATAACTCTAGCCTTTCCCAAGGAAAGACTAGGACCTGAGGAATAATAATTAATTCATCCACTTAACTTACCTTCATAGTTAGAGGTTAACAAAGTGGGAGAAAAATCCAATTCTCATTACAATTGATAAGGATAACCAGGATAGGACTTCCAGTTCTCATACCTTGCCAAGAGTTTATTTTATAGTCATTTATTTATTTTTATGGCTTTGAAAATATACCTGTGCCCATTGCCCAAACTCCAGAACCCCAATTTACAAACTCATAACCAATAATAAGAACATACTTCCCTGCAATTCCTTGAGAAGACGACCCGAGGTTTAAATACTTCGGTTATCAATTTTAAAGGGGTTTGTTACTTGTAACAACCAAAACGTTTGTATGAAAGGACTTTTGAAGGTTTAGAAACTATACTTGCAACGAGGATTTATCCGCAAATTTCTAGACCACACAAAAGTTTCTCTCATCAAAATGGTGCCGTTGCCGGGGAATTGCAAACGTGTGCCTTATTATTGGTTATTGTAAATATTTGCTTTTTGCTTGTTTATTTGTTTTTATTTTTGTTTTTATTTTTGCTTTTTTTTTTCATAAATTAAGAGGTTATTGGTTTTTATTTAATTATTGAAATTTTTTCAAAAAAAATTTTTTTTTTCTTGGTGTTCATCTTGATCTTCAAGTTGTTCTTCGTATTCATCTTGACCTTCAAGTTGTTCTTAGTTGTTTTCTTCGTTTTGATCTAAAAATTTTTAAGTTTTGTGTCATTTTATTGTTTTTCTCTTTCCTTATTAAATTAAAAAATTCAAAATTTAAAAAAATCAAATTTCAAAATTCAAATTTAAAAATTTTCAAAATTCAATTTTAAATTTTTTTTCAAATTTCAAATCTCAAATTTCAAAAATTTCAAATTTCAAAATTTAATTTTCAAATTCAAAATTTAAATAACCTTTTAATTTAAAATTTATTTTTATTTTCATTTTTAATTTTTATTTGCTACTATGAACTCTCACCCCTTTGGCTATGAGTCTGGTTACAATTATGTTGCAGGAAGAGGAAATTACAATGAGAACAGGCATCAAGGTTGGAACAATCAAAGATGGGAGGAGCCACAAAGATTTGATCAACCCTCTTGGCAATAACCACCTCCAATGGACTATCAACAACTACCACTATATGCCTATGAACCCTTTCCTCAACATGACTTTGGACCACCATACTCACAAGCCCCTTTCCGCCAATCACCTCCATATGACCCTAACCCGTATCCACCATACCAACCACCTTATGAGCCAAATGAACCATACACAGAACCACCACCTTTCCAACACAACTACTCTCATGAACCACCACCTCAATATTCACCATCTCCATATCATTATCAAGATGAACCACCTTCCTATTATGAACCCTCTCTCCCAACTAATGAATCCTCATATCCACCCCAACCTCCAATAGATGACAGACTTCGTGTTATTCTTCAAAGGCAAGAAAGGATGAATAAGAGTGTGCTAAATTTTGCGGCGGCCTTAGGCGAGTTAGTAAATATAATAGCTTCCCAATATCTGAGCACTCAAAGAACTCCCATGGCTACATGTGGAGAATCAAAAGAAGAGCAAAACATGAAGGAGACACTAGAAACTTCGGTGGACAATGAGGAACATGGCTTTGTATTGGAACAAGTGGAGGAAGCCATAATAGTTGCAGAGGAAGAAGTGGTTGAAGACTTAGGAGATGCTGAACCTCCATGGGAAAGTCAAGACATAGAACCTCCTTTCAAGACGGTTGCAATTGATGTTGAGGAGGGTGTACAACCTCCAAGGCATATCATGGCTAAAGACTTTGAAGAGGTTCACCAAGAGATGGAGATTCAAGAAGAAGAAGCACAACCTCCTATGCCCTTGGTAAG
This sequence comes from Arachis ipaensis, assembly GCF_000816755.2. Lineage (NCBI taxonomy): Eukaryota > Viridiplantae > Streptophyta > Magnoliopsida > Fabales > Fabaceae > Arachis > Arachis ipaensis. The sequence continues at coordinate 9,567,151 of NC_029785.2, forward strand.
TAATGAAGAAGAGATTGAATTGGAAGAAAGCTACCAAGAGGAAGAGGTTGAAATTAAAGAAGTTTGCAAAGAGGTGGATGTTGTCAAAGAGCACAAGGGAGTGGAGCTTGAAATCACCTTGCCAAAGTTATTGGAGACCCCTCCCCCTAAGTTTCCATCATCCTTCACAACATTCAAGTGGGTAAAATTCATATCCCTTAGCTTTCTAATTCCACTTGAATATGGGCTACTGGAGACGGATGGTCAACTTAGAGCTCTTTGTGGCATAAAGAGTAAGAGGAAGATAGTCAGTGGTAAGAATTGTCCTGCAAGGTTCATTATGGTTGGAAGCTTTAAGTTTAAACGCAAATGTTGGTGTAAAGCTCAACTGAATGGGTCTAGGAAGTTGGTTGGCCGCTTTAGTGAGAATTCAGATTACTTGCTACCCGGATGGAATGATGATGATCAGCACAAAGACGGGTGTAAAAGCAAAGTTTGGGATCCTGGAGTCTGTTCTGACATTCAGCACACTGGAAGCCTGAAAACCTGTTTAAAACTGCTCAAGGGCTTTACGTGCCTTGTTTGGGATCCCGGAGGCTATTGGAATTACAAACATTGGTGGAGATTCCTGGATGAGTTCAAGCACAAGCCACCATAACAAGAAGCTCGCCAAATGTCCAACTTAAGGACTTTAACTAAAAGTGCTAGGTGGGAGACAACCCACCATGGTATGATCATTCCTTTTTCATTTTATTTAGTTTTATTTGTTTTCGAGTTTTATTTTATTTTATTTTATTATATTGAACCTGGAGTTTTGCATCACATTCATATTAACACTACATTCTGCACTTTTTCAGATTTATAAAAAAAAAGCACGCACGCGATGCGGCAGCGTCGCTGACGCGTCCGCGTCACCAGTGCAATGGGAAGAAAAGAAAACGAACAGAAAGTCACGTGAGAGCGTGGCTGGAGGCGCGCCTTTAGCATAATTTGATCCCACGTGACCGCGTCGCTGACGCGACCGCGTCATGTGGCAAAAGAGCCTCCCACGCGTCCGCGTGCCCCACGCGGCCGCGTGACCAGGATTTCCACGTCAAAGTGGTGCACACCTGAAAGTTGTGCTAGAGTGGTGCTGGACTGGCGCTGGACGCACAGTCCCTCTCACGCGAACGCGTGCCCCACGCGTCCGCGTTATATCCCAATAAATGGCCACTTACGCGATCGCATGCCCCACGCGATCGCGTCACCCAAAATTTGGCAATTAATAATTTTGAACAGAGAGTTGTGCGAGTGCGAGGCTGCCCTTGCGCCAGTAGCATAAAACGGGTCATGCGACCGCGTGACTGACACGACCGCGTCAATCAGTTTAAGCGCAAGTCGCACAACCGCGTGCCCCACGCGACCGCGTCGCTTGCGCCGCACAGTTTTCCTGATTTGCCAATTATCTTATCTTTTTCTCCCCAATTCCTATTCTCTCTTTTCCCTCCTTATTTCTTCTTCCTCCCTTCTTCCTTCTTCCTTCTTACTCACTTTCTACTCTCTCTCTCTCACCTCCATTAACAAGGTTTTTATTTTTCTTCTTCCCTCCTTACTTTTCTATTATTCTTCTTATTTTTATATGTTATCTTCTTTTCTTTTCGTTTTACCTTCATTATTCATATTTTCTTTTTCTTTCTTTTTTCTTTTTATTTGGTGTTATAAATTTATGTGAGTCATTGTTTCTCATTATATGCTTGTGGATTGTTATAAATTTGTTTGACAATTATATATTACTTTTTAAGGGATTACTTGCATGTTCAAATTCTTATTTTCAAGAGCTTCTTCTACATGCATGCTATGTGTTTGTGAAAAAGCCCATATGGCATTATGAACTTCTTTACATTTTTCTCCTCTAATATTCAATACTTGCTTTTCACAAATTCCCTCTACTATTTTATTCATTTAATTTAATTGTCAATACAAACGTGATGGTTAGTTACGAGTGATAACATATTTTAATTGGACATTGAATGCTTGATCTATGCTACTCATGCCTTTGCTGCATGCCAATAAACCCTTTGCATTTATTTGTCCCCATATGCACTTGCTATATTTCCATTGATGACTTTTTCCATGTGGTCATAACCATGTGTTAACGTCATTCTTCTTTATTATGTATTGATTATCACTTACACCACCCTCTTCCTTGCTCTACCCCTGTAAATTTAATTTACTTTCTCTTTCCTTTTTCAGGCTGGCCACCGAAGACGGATAAAGGGAGAAACTTTTAAAAGGGGAGACAAACAAGTCCATCTGCACAATCCTTGGAGAAAAGCATCAGTTGGAGAGACCCGTCCACTTGTACATCTTAGCATGCATCGAGGACGGTGCAATCTTTAAGTGTGGGGAGGTCGATACCGATCTCCATGGGTTAGTATTTTCTTCTCAACACCAATATTTTATTTTCCTTGTTAGTTGTTGCATTTGCATGTTTGTTTGACTTTTGTGCATATTTTACCACTTGGTTAAAGTAATATTTTCTTTTTTAAGAAACCTTTCAGAGCATTTCACTAATTTGAATAAAATTTAATGTTACACTTGTTTGAAGAAATATTATACTGGAATATGGTTTAGAGCTCGAACACACAAAACCTGTGAGATTCTGAGCCTATTTGATTGGTTGCATTTTACCAACCAATATTTTATTTTTTTTGGTGTGTGTTTTTCTCTTTAAAATTGTGATCTTTGTCTTGCTTAATTCTATATTTCTATTATTTAATGTATACATACACTTACATGATTGAGGCCTTATTTCACTGAGCTTACATACCCATATGGCCTTAACCCTTTTATTATCCTTTGCAAACAGTTAATGGATAGTTAGATGTGGTATTATGATTACATGGATTTTCTAAAGTTAGGTGGAAAGTTTAAGTTAATTAATGATTCAGATTTTAGTCCACTTGGCCAAATACAATCCTACCTTGACCCTAACCCCATTACAACCCTTAAAAGACCTCTTGATATGTGTATATGTGCATTAAATTTATTTTGATTGTTAGATGAAGAGCAAGCCTTAGAAAGCAAGGATAGTAGAGAATTGAGAGAGTCAAACCTTAAACACATGAGTGATTAGAGTGCATACACTTCCGGTGAGGTTCGACGCTCGATTCATTGTTCCCAGCTTTTATGAGCTATTTTCTTCTTGCAAGTTTACTTGTACTTCATTTTTTTTGGGATTTGAATTAGTGAAATCCAGTTCATATTTGTTCTTAAAAGATTTGTTTACTTTTAACCAAGTAGGTAGAAACATTTTTGCATGTAGTTGCATTCATATAGATAGGTTGCATTTCATATTAATCTACCATTCCTCTTCATCTTTATAGCTACTCTTGAGCTTAGCATGAGGACATGCTAATGTTTAAGTGTGGGGAGGTTGATAAATCACTATTTTATGGTTTATCTTGTGCTCAATTGAGTGGATTTTATCAACTCTTTACCCACTTATTCATAATATTTGCATGGTTTTATATTTCTTTCCTAATTTTATTCTATAATTGGAAACTTGCTTCCCGAGCCTTTTAATTACCAAAAATTAATTTTTCCTTATCACCATTCGATGCCTTGATATGTGTGTTAAGTGTTTTTAGAGATTACAGGGCAGGAATGACTTGGAGGATGGAAAGGAAGCATGCAAAAGTGGAAGGAAAAAGTTGAAGGAACTGCAAAGCTGTCAACCTGACCCTCTCGCACTAAAACAGTCATAACTTGAGCTACAGAGGTCCAAACGACGCGGTTCCAGTTGCGCTGGAAAGCTAACGTCCGGGGCTTCGATTTAATATATAATATACAATAGTTTCCCTGACGCTAGGCGATGCGACTGCGTGCTCCATGTGGACGCGTCGCAGTGACGAAAAACCAGCGTGGCAGATTTCTTCTCCGGCGATTTCTTGGCTATTTCTGACCCAGTTCTCGGCCCAGAAAATACAGATTAGAGGCTATAAAGTGGGAGAATGCATCCATTCATAATCAAGCTTTCATAATTCACTTTTCATAGTTTTAGATGTAGTTTTTAGAGAGAGAGGTTCTCTCCTCTCTCTTAGGATTAGGATTTAGGATTTCTCTTAGTTTTAGGAGTGACTCTCAATCCCAGGTTAAATGTTCTTCAATTTATATTTCTCTTCTACTTTTAGATACTCTAATATTTTATTTGTTAATTACTTATGTTGCCCATTTGATTCATAAATCTTTCATGTTAGATTGGATTGCTTTTATTAATATAATTTGAGATATTTCAGACTTATGTTTACTTTCTTTTATTTATTATATAAATAATTTGAATTTTTCCCTTTTGGCTTTGGTTGAGTCATTGGAGACACTTGAGTTATCAAACTCATTGTTGACTGAAAATTGGAATTCTTCAAGAATTAATTCGAGTTCTAATAACTCTAGCCTTTCCCAAGGAAAGACTAGGACTTGAGGAATAAAAATTAATTCATCCACTTAACTTACCTTCATAGTTAGAGGTTAACAAAGTGGGAGAAAAATCCAATTCTCATTACAATTGATAAGGATAACCAGGATAGGACTTCCAGTTCTCATACCTTGCCAAGAGTTTATTTTATAGTCATTTATTTATTCTTATTGCTTTGAAAATATACCTGTGCCCATTGCCCAAACTCCAGAACCCCAATTTACAAACTCATAACCAATGATAAGAACATACCTCCCTGAAATTCCTTGAGAAGACGACCCGAGGTTTAAATACTTCGGTTATCAATTTTAAAGGGGTTTGTTACTTGTGACAACCAAAACGTTTGTATGAAAGGACTTTTGAAGGTTTAGAAACTATACTTGCAACGAGGATTTATCCGCAAATTTCTAGACCACGCAAAAGTTCCTCTCATCATCCCTCTTCAATCCTTGGTCCTTTTGAGTGTTTTGGCGCCAAAGCTGGCTTGGATTGGGCCCCACAGGCTTTGAGAATTCGCTGTCCACGTTTTCATTAAAAAAAATCATAAATCAACACCAACGCGTACACGCACATCACGCGTACGCGTCCATGGTCGATCTCGCAAGGTGCGCGTAAGCGTCTGGTGCGCGCGCGCACGTCCATGGCCGAGTTCAACTCTTTGGATTTTCATGATCTTCTCCACTTGTATGCTTCGTTCCTTGCTCCCTTGATCCATTCCTAGCCTTTTTCAACCTGAGATTACTAACAAACACATCAATGCATCTTATGGAATCAAAGAGAAAGTAAAGTTATTGAATCAAAGGCCAAAAGGCACGCTTTTTATACTTAGGCACAAATAAGGGAGAGATCACAAAATCATGCTAAATCATTGGCTAAATGTGAGAAAAGGTTAGCAAAATACTCTAAATCCAATATAAGATAAACCCTGAAAATGGGGTTTATCAACCTCCCCACACTTAGACCTTAGCATGTCCTCATGCTAAATTAAAAAGGAAACAAGGGGTAAGATCTTTATTTAATGCAACTAAACTACATGAATCCTATCTACATGGAACTACCTATGGTAAATGCAAATGCTTGGTCAAAACAATTCAACTTCCAAGAGAATATATATATATATATATATATATATATGAGCATAAGAGCTAGAGTAATGGGGATCAAGTCCAAACCACAATTGTTTTGAATTATCAAAAGAATTTCAAACTTGCAAGAATATAGATAATAGGGGTGAATACATATAATTGAGCTATTGAACCCTCACCGGATGTGTATCCGCTCTATTCACTCAAGTGTTTAGGGGTTTATTCATTCAATTCTCTTCTAATCACGTTTTCTAAAATTTGTTCTTCATCTAACAATCAACAATCATTCAATGTATGCATTCATTCATCATGAGGTCTTTCTCATAGGTTGTAATGGGGTTAGGGTCAAGGTAGGATCATATATGGTCAAGTGGATTAGAGATTTGAATCTTTGATAAACCTAGACTTTCCCACCTAACCTATACAATGACCTATACAAATTCTAATCTATCCTAACCAACCATCCTTCACTCTTTACACATTCATGCATTTCTTTTGATCTTCCCAACACTTATGCATTGATCCTTATTGAGCTTTGCTTTGGGACATTTTGTCCCCTTTTTATTCCTTTCTTTTTCTTTGTTTCTTTCTTTTCCTATTTATTTCCTTTTCTTTTCTCTTCTTTTTGTTTCTTTTTTTCTTTTTTCCTTTTTTTTTCAATGCATAAGGTCTATACATTTAATCAATACATGAGTATGCACCCAATTTCCCAAATACAAATGCAAAACACTCTTTTATCCCAACCAATGTTCCTAATCTCCCCAAACTTGAATATAAGACACTCTCACTAGCCTAAGCCAATTAAAGATCCAAACAAGGGACTTTATTATTTTCCGCTTTAGGCTTGTAATGTGCTAAAATAAGAATAATTGGGTTAAGCGTAGGCTCAAAATTGGTTAACAATGGAGGATAGAAGGTAGGCTATTTGGGTAAGTGAGCTAATTGAAATAATGGCCTCAATCATATAAATGCATGAATACAAAGAATAAATGGACATATAGAATCAAGCAAACCAAGGATCACAATCATTGGAAGAGAACAATCACACACAAGAATGGAAAATGGGTGGTTATAAAATGTAACCACATCAATAGGCTCAAATCTCACATGCTTGTGTTCTTAGCTCAATACATGTTTCACAAAGTATAAATTCAAGCAAGTTTCAAGAGTTTTCAATCAATTGGGTTGTGCTCTCTAGATGGATTCCTTGGAAAAATTTCATCATTTTGACTAAGCATTGTTGTGATTGGAAAGGTTCAAAGATTCCTTAGTTTACCCTTTCCTTTTCTAATCAAAACAAGTTTACATGCAAAAGGGTTTAACTAGATCTTAAGAATTCCAAAATAATTTCTAATCACAACCACAAGCTAAAAGATAACTATATAAGAAAAAATCCAACTAAAGTATGAAATCTAGCATCCAAAATACCTAATCATCCAAAATGACAAAGTATGCAACAACTAAGGTAAAAGTATCCAAAGTAATCCAAAACAACCAATATATACAACAGTGTGCAAAACAAGATAACTAGGAAATATGCCAAAATGTTCACCGATCCACCAATGGTGCCAACGGCAACCTCCCCACACTTAAGATCAAGCATCGTTCCCGATGCTAATCCTCAGGCTTAGGGAGAGGTACGCCGGTCGGCTCTGGCTCTGGCTCTGGCTGTGGCTGGGGCTGTGGCTGAGGTGTCTCCTGAATAGCCTGGGTCTGTGGGGGTGGTGCTGTCTCCATGTGAACCGGCTCCTCCTCATGAGTATCCTCATCATGTAAATCTGCATGCTCCTCCCCATGGGTCTCCTCATCTGAACCGGAGGATTCCGGAAGAGGGGGCAGCTCAAGGCCCTGGGCCACAAATATCTGGTCAATCCGATCCAGGCGATGCATAATCTGACAGTTGCTGCGCTCCATGAACCGGAAAAGACGCTGAACCAGTAAGTAAGTCGGCTGAGGTACTGGTGGTGGTGGTGGTAAAGGAAGTGCTGCTGCACCTACTGATGTAGATGGTCCTGCTGAGGTTGATGATGAAAAGGGTCCAGCTCCCTCCTCTACTGCTCTAGCCCGAGATCTGCGCCGGGAAGGAGGCTTTTCGTTCACCCAGGCCCCCCATGGAATTGTCTCCGGCTCCTTCTCAGGGAGCAGTGGGGGCAGTGATATGTCCTCCGGTAGCCACTGGACACCGGCCCGCTGAATCATCTGTGTGACAAGGATAAAAAATGGAAAGGTACCTCTAATATGGGCCCGCCACATGAACCGCCTGATCAGGATCAACATAGCCACAGGGATCTCTGAGAAGTGGGTGGTCGGCATGAGGTAGTGGGCAAAAATCTGCTGCCATATCCTTGCCTCCTTGCTCAGATAGATAAAGCGCATCCCTTTGGGTACCTTGTTCTCCGCATCCATGACCCAAGAAGCCTCCGGGGTAGCTACCACTGCCCTCAAAGCATCAAAATCGAAGGTCATACAGTAGAGCTCCACCTCGGCCTGCTCAAAGGCATCAGTATCACTCGCCTTGGGCCTACAAGTAAGGGCGTTCTCAATAGCTTGCTCAGTGATGGGCACCTGAATTCCTCTAACCAGAACCGAGTCAAGGGTGTGGCGGAAGAAGTTGCAATAGAATTTCTGCACCCAAGACCGGTTCACCCGGCTGAGCTCTCGATCCACAAAGTCCAAACCCCTCCTCTCAATGCGGTTATTAATTGTTTGCCTCGGGTCGGATGGAAGGGCCAACTTCTTTTCAATGTTCAAGTTCTTTGAGTTATAACTTGGAAACCAGAGTTCACAGTAGAGATTCGGGAACTTGACTGAATCCTGGGCAGGCAGGGATTGGCTTGCCCTCTCCACCTCATCAATAGGATTTTTCGAATAATCCACATAAGGAGAGAAAGTGGAATCTGGGGCCCTTTTCCTCTTTTTGGAGGTGGCCTTGCCTTTCCCTTTAGCCGACATCCTGAAAATTAGAATAGAACAGAGTATAAGCAATTAAACAAGTAGAAGGAAGCAAGAAAGAGCAAGTTCAGGATGTAAGATGAAAGACAAGTAATCATGATGTGAACCAAAATTGAAAACTTAGAATGTAAGTAAGCACAGAAAACATAGCCATAGACCAAGAATTCAACATTTCAACCAATGTAACATAAAACTCATGCATTAGGCATATTCATCATCACACCTCAAAAGAATAGTTAGAGAGTTAGGTGAACTGAAAAGTGAAGTTAGTAGGTTAGACAAGTTAGTGAGTTAGAAAAAAATTGAAAAATGAAATTGAAAGTTAGTGGTATGATGGAGAATAGCCTAATTAACAGAGAATTGAAGAAATGGTACAACAAGCATGTTCACATACATAAGGGAAGTGCAGTCATTGATGATGAAATATGAAATTGCAAGAAAAGCAATTAATTGGAAACAAGTCATCATTCAAATCCTTGGCCATAATTGATGCTCAAATTTGAAATGTAGGTTGTGTAACACAAATCAAAATACAAACGAATTTGAGTGAAAGTGAGTTACACAATAGTGGTACACCAATTATGTTGAAAGAATGCACATTGGAAAAGGAAATTGCAAACCGTGGTCCAATGAAACATTTAAGCACTTTCCTGAAGTTCCTTTAGATGATAGGGGAACCAAAATGAAAATAGAAAAGCTGACCCAAATTTTCTGGGGGTTGAACTTGGTGTGGGCTTGGCAAAAATCAATTTGAAAATGCCAAGTTCAATCCGAAGTGGTAATGCGTAGTTAAAAACAGTTTCGAAAAAATCGGGCAGCATTCCGGCATAATATTGGATGTTCCCAGATAGGCAGAAAGCAACAGGAAAGTCATATGAATCCACAAGACAATAACCAAGTAATAGTGACATAACCAGGCAGTAGCAACACAATCACATAATGAGAAATGCAGCAGGCAACATCAAACAGGGCAGAATATGAGCATACCACTCAGCAGTCAATCAACATAAGCTCAGTTAGGTAAACAAATACGGCGCAATTTTCAGGCCTAGAATCCTCTATCCAGAGCCTAACTACCTAATAGCAGATATCTCTATCTATCCTAACATGCAAAATTCAAATCCTAACTAACTAACAAGAGCTAACAGCAACTAATAACAGAAATAAGCTAAAAAAAATAAAATAGAGTTGGAGCAGAGGCTGGTAACCTGGGATGCAGGGCAGAGATGGGAAATGGGAGGGGAGGCAGTAGAGATGAGGCGGGGCAGAAATGCAGTGGCCGCCTCAGATGGTAGCGGCAGTGACCCCACGGCGGCGCAGCAGGGGCCGGCGCGGTGGCGGTTGAGGAAAGACAGAGAGGGTGAGGAAGTGAGAGGAAGAAGGAATGAGTGATGAAGAGAGAGAGAGAGAGAGAGAGAGAGAGAGAACGGGGGTGAGGGAAGGGAAGAGAGCAGCGACGGCGGCGGCGTGGCCGACGCGGCGGTCGGAGGTGACTGGGGAGAAGAGGGAGTTGAGGAGAGGCGTTGGAGAAGAAGAAGGGTGGAAGGGAGCGTCTACGCGAGTGTTCGTCGCGCCTTAGGGTTATCCTAATTTTAGAACCGACGTGGGCGCGCACAGTGCGCGTTCGCGTGCATTGAAGAATTATGGGATGGACGCGGGAGCGTCATGTGCGCCCATGCGTGACTGGAGGAATTAGCAAGGACGAGCACGTGTACTATACGCGTGCGCGTGCTATGAGTTGGGCCGAAGGCCTAGTGTTGGCCCAGCGCCAACATAACTCTCTAGACAAATGTATGGGCTGGTGCCAGCCGCTTAGGGATGCGTACGCGTAGTGCGTGCGTCCGCGTGCTTGGCCATTTGGTCTAGTGTACGCGTATGATGGTGGTAGTTGATTTTCACATAAAGTTTTACCATAGCCATTGAATTGACATGCATTAGGATGGTGATTATACCTATAAGTTTCCGGAGGTTGTTGCCAATAGGAGTGATCAATTCCTTGAGGCTCCTCCCATCTTTGTTGGTTCCATCCGCAATGAGTGTCATCATTGAAGTTCACATTTCCTACAGCACAATCAGAACCAAACTCATAGCCAAAGTGAGAATTCATAGTAGAAAAACAAAATAACACTAAGAAAAACTAGAAACAAGCAAAATACAAACTTATTCACACTATTCATATATATACAATAACCAATAACATAACACCATTGCAAGTCCCCGGCAACGGCGCCATTTTGATGAGAAGAACTTTTGTGTGGTTTAGAATTCACAATTGAAAGCTCGTTGTAATATAGTTCCTAAACCAAGCAATAGTCCTTTCATACAAAAATTTGTTTGTCACTAGTACAAACCCCTAAATCTATAAACCGAAGTATTGAACCTCGGGTCGTTCTCCCTAGGAATTACAATAAAGTGTTCTTGTTATTGGTTATGAGTTATATTTGGGGTTTTTGAGATTTTAGACAAGAAATGTAAATGGCAATGAAAATACACTAACAACTATGAAAAGCTCTTGGCTCTTGGCTGAGAACTAGAAGTCCTATCCTAGTTATTCTCCTCAATTGTGATCATAAATTGTCCATTGCTACCACTTAGTTAACCTCTAACCATGGAGGAAAGTCAAGTGGATGAATTAACTTGATTCCACAAGTCCTAGCCGACTCCCAAGGGAAAGACTAGCTTTAGTGGTATCCAAATCAATTAGCAACTTCTAATTATCAATCGACAAAGGAATTAGATAACTCAAGCGTCACTAATTACTCTACCAAAGCCAAGAGGTACAAAATCTACACTAAAGTCCAACCAAGCATTTCATCAAACACTTGGAAGGCATAAAAGGGAAGCAAGGTAAATTGATAACAACAATAAAATCTAACAACTACTTATTGTAAGGAATTAATAACAACAATCAAGAACATAAGATCTACATGAATTACCTCAAATTGTATTAAAAGAAAATAGAATAAACAAGAGTAGATCTACAAACAAAATAGAAGAAAGTAATAACAACAATAGAAAAGTGATGAATGTAACAACATAGAATTGATAGGTAGAAGAAGAAGAAAGCATGAATTGAAACCTAGATCTAAATTATTGAAATAAACCTAATCCTAATTCTAATCCTAGAGAGAAGTGAGAGCTTCTCTCTCTAAAACTAAGACTAAAACTAATCCTAATGTGTGTTATGATTCAAGATGATCCTCCCCCTTTAATCCTTGGTCCTTTTGAGTGTTTTGGCACCAAAGCTGGCTTGGATTGGGCCCCACAGGCTTTGAGAATTTGCTGGCCACGTTTTCATTAAAAAAAATCATAAATCAACACCGACGCGTACGCGCACATCACGCGTACGCGTCCATGGTCGATCTCGCAAGGTGCGCGTAAGCGCCTGGTGCGCGCACGCGTCCATGGCCGAGTTCAACTCTTTGGCTTTTCATGATCTTCTCCACTTGTATGCTTCATTCTTTGCTCCCTTGATCCATTCCTAGCCTTTTTCAACCTAAGATTACTAACAAACACATCAAGGCATCTTATGGAATCAAAGAGAAAGTAAAGTTATTTAATCAAAGGCCAAAAAGCATGCTTTTTACACTTAGGCACAAATAAGGGAGAGATCACAAAATCATGCTAAATCATTGGCTAAATGTGAGAAAAGGTTAGCAAAATACTCTAAATCCAACATAAGATAAACCCTGAAAACGGGGTTTATCAGTCCGCGTCGTCCATGCGTGCGCGTCACTTGCGTTTTCTTCAAAACTCCATTTTGTGCGTTCCTTCCATTTTTGCATGTTTCCTTTCTGTCCTTTAAGCCATTCCTGCCATATGAAGCCTAAAAATGCTTAGCACACAGATCACAGCATCAAATGGTAATAAAGGGTAATTAATATTTTTAAGGCATAGGAAACATGTTTTCACATATATCATAGAATAAGGGAGGAATTGTAAAACCATGCAATTTATATGAATATGTGGGTGAAGAATTGATAAAAACATTCAATTGAGCACAAGATAAATCATAAAATAGTGGTTTATCAGTCTCCCCATGATGAATTATGCATTTAATGGTAATTTTGAACATAAACCAAATTCTAATGTTAATTAGTTAAAGGTCTCATTGTGTCATGGGGTTCAAGGGAAGAGAGACGAAGAGCCTGGGACAAATGGATAAGAAAAAGAAATTCATGTATTTTTTAGCTTGGAGGTGTCCTAAGTTTCTTGCTTTCTTCTATCGGCAAAGCTTGTTGTCAGGAAAGCATGGTATATTTGATGCAAATAAAAATTTTTTGGGATAAAACTGAAACAAAATAAAATTTAGAGATATTTTTGAAACATTTGCCAAACTTCAGAAACAAAAAATTTAAGGACCCAATTCCCAGTAAGTTATGATCATACTAGAAATCAAGTGTCACCAACTTGTTCACCTAAAACTTCTGCTATTTATTATTAAGCCTGTAATCGAGTTAGTGCACTATCGAGTTTTTGGAAAAAAAACTTTTACATTATAAAAAGATTTGCGAGAACAGCTAATTAAACATACACAAGCCATAATAGGGAATTAAATAAATCATACACAAGCCAGCATAATATATAACAATAACACAGAGCATAGATCATACATACACATAAAGGTACTGTCGTACATATGTGTGTGTGAGATAAGTTAGCATACAACCCTTCACATCCTACTACTATGTACAAATCAACACTCCAGGTCCTGGTTCATACAGAAAACTCCTAAGCTGGTGCCCGAACTAGTCTAGTCAACTATGTACACCCTACTCTCCAGTGAGTCTAATCAAAAGTGAGAGACTAACGCAAAAGCTAGGCTATCGCAAAAACTTCCAAAAAGTCTCATACTCAGCTCTCCAGCATCAACTGTCGTCAGAGCAGGAAATCTCGAACACATCTGATGGGGAAGGAAGGAAGGGGTAAGAACTGGGGGTTCTTAGTAGGGTCGGTGATAGTTAGTTTAGTCAGGATTGTTTCAGTTCAACTAATTCACAGCCAGATATATATAAGAGTCACAACAATTCAGAACACTACTAAGGAATGTACAAATACAAGAAGACAATCACAAATGATTTCATAGTATCGCATAAAATGCAAATGCACAACAAGGATGATGCATGTCTATTCCTAACGCAGGCCATGAACTCATGTGTCGGTTGCCTACCCGCTCCCGACATTACCCGGGCACGAGTCTCAAATATGGCTTTCCAGATGCATACAGTGTACTTATAAGTCATACGGCTAGGCCGCATACAGTGTGACTTTCCAAATCAATAAGCGTACATCTGGAAAACAGTTCCCAGTATGTGGGCATCCCCACTTTATATTTGGCACTAAGGCCCAACAATACTACATCTGCTCTCCTGTGGCAGACAGTCTTTTAAAGCTTTTTCTTTATCTTTGTCCTCTGCTCTCCTGCGGCAGAGATCCCTTTAATTGTCTTTCTTTCCTTTACTTTTCGTTCTTCTTTTTTTCCTTTATATCATTCCACAATATAAATTATCTTTGATAAAAAATAATTTATTTTAATATAAAGAGTAATTTTTAATAAAAACTCAAAATAACATTTACATTTTTCTTTTAAAACTTAGTTTATAAAACCTTATTTCTAAGACTTTTACTAATTCCTTTCTAAATCACAAACTTTTTAATATTCTATTTCTATCCTCAATATTTTACAAAATTATATCTGAACCCTCACGTATATATATTTTTTTATATTTATAAAAATAATCTTAATTTTAAATAAAATATCCACTTTACTTCTGTTCTTTATTTAGGGTCTAAAATATCCGAAAAACTTGTTATAATTATAAACATAACCTCAATCTTTTTATAAAAATAAAATGACACCCTTAAAAATAAAATTTCCAAATTAATTTCTTGTCCTCCAACGAGACCGAAATCTTATTTTATTTGTTATCAAAATATTAACTAGAAACTTTATTCATTTTCGAGCTGACTGAAACACAACCTCATCAAAATATCAGTTTATCAACAAAATTCAACATAAAATGCAGTAAAAATTTAATAACACTCAATCCAAACATCAGTTCACTTATCAAATATCATTTAGTCGGTGAAATTTACCAAAACCCTACCTTCATACGAAATCGAAATACTCGAAACTCCAGAGAAACTTTCTAACCGAGTTGCCGAAGAAGAAAACATCTAGAATCGTCTGTGCCTCCTAAAACTCCAGTTGGTCAATTTTAAAGGGATAGAAAAGTTACGTCTCTGTCGACTTCCACCGATCAAAAATGACGTCAACACGTAGAGAAGGAAGATACGAACACTTTTATCATATTAGATTTTTTAGTTGAGTTACGGATCGTAGAAAATCGAAAAAGGAAAATTAACGGGGTTACGATTCTTCAATGAGTACTTTTGGTTTCTTTCTCTCTTTTCTTTTTTTTTTTTTTTTCATGCAATTCGGTTATGAATGGATGAAGAATAGGAGAAGGTAACTGGCTTTTAGTGGGATATGATTTGGCAATAAAAAAGGATTAAGTGTCATCGCCTAATGACATATGGTCCAAAATACCCAAAAAACTTGATATAATAATAAACCTAACCTCAGTCTTTTTATAAAAATAAAACTACACCCTTCAAAATAAAATTTTCAAACTAATTTCTTGTCCTCCAACAAGACCGAAATCCTATTTTATTTGTTATCAAAATATTAACTAGAAACTTTATTCATTTTCGAGCTGATTGAAACACAACCTCATCAAAATATCAATTTATCAACAAAATTCAACATAAAATGCAGTAAAAATTTAATAACACTCAATCCAAACATCAGTTCACTTATCAAATATCATTTAGTCAGTAAAAATTTACCAAAATCCTACATTCGTACGAAATCGAAATACTCGAAACTCCGGAGAAACTTTTTGACCGAGTTGCTGAAGAAGAAAATGTCTAGAATCGTCTATACCTCCTAGAGGTTTAGTTGGTCAATTTCAATGGATAAGGGAGTTACGTCACTGTCGACTTCTACCGAACAAAAGCGATGTCAATACGTAGAAAAAAAGAATACAAACACATTTATTGAATTAAATTTTTAATTAGGATTACGAATTGCAAAAAATCAAAGCCAAAAATTCAGTAAGGGTTACGGTTCTCTCTTTCTCTCTCTGTCCCTCTTTCTCTTTGCATGCAATGGATATTGAAACTGAAGGTTATAGTTTGATAGGAAATGGATGCTTATGTGTCACCCATTTGATCTTCGGTCATATATATGTATATGCATGCATATGCCTTTGCCTTTTTTGTTTTTCTTTGTTTCCTTAGTGAAACCATGAAGGAACTAAGAATTATAGTAATATAATAATAATGATAGTAAGGATAATATTAATAACAATAGTATAGATAATACCGTAATAATGATAATAATAATAATAATACTAATAATAATTATTATTATTATAATAACAAAGCTAATATAATTATAATAATAATATATATAAGGTTAAATATATATGAGTTACTAATATAAATAACATTAATAACTTAGGAATTAAAAGATGTTTGACGAAACATTAGCAATTCTAAGCTCATCAAAAAATACCAATAATTAATTTTATCGGTAAAAGTCGGACTTGATAATAATATTAATATTATTATCTAAGCTTCATTATAATTATAGCAAGTAAAATAGATAAAGAAGATAATAATAAGATTATATTACCATCTATTTTACTTTAGGGTTCGAAATCGGCTCGTCAAAATAAAACTAATCGCTTTAAAATTTTATTTTAAGAAAAAGTCGCGTTAGTGCAAAAATTAGAGTTGTTACATTCTACCCTCCTAAAAGAAAATTTTTTCTTCAAAATTTCCTTCACCTGTAAACAGGTACGAGTAATCGGTCCTTATCTCATTTTCTAATTCTCAAGTGTGGTCTGTTTTCTCATTTCGTCCCAACTCATGTACAACAGTTAAAGAAATAAAAGAATTCAATGCACCAGAATCGTAAAGTGCAGTTAGGAAGCGAATCTTGACACAATACTGACCTTGGGTCAGGGAGTCCGAGTACGAGCATCTTCAGTCATGATTGCAAATACTCTTCCTGGCTGCTGAGATTTAGCTAAATCTTGAGTAATCTTCTTCTCACAATTCCTCGCCATGTGTCCAGGCATACCACAAAAGTAACAAACGTTCGAACCCGATTGACAAGGATTCCTACCATGGTCCTTCCCACACTGATTACAAACAAGGTTTGCTAGTGCTGGCTGTGGTCGCTTTTTAGTATCTCGTCCTTGCCTATCAATATTGTCACGAGCAGGAAGATTACTAACTTGATGATTCCCATATGAAAGTGTCCTACTCGTTTTAAAGTT
This sequence comes from Arachis ipaensis, assembly GCF_000816755.2. Lineage (NCBI taxonomy): Eukaryota > Viridiplantae > Streptophyta > Magnoliopsida > Fabales > Fabaceae > Arachis > Arachis ipaensis. The sequence continues at coordinate 9,583,968 of NC_029785.2, forward strand.
CCTTCCTTGTGGGGCTATATACCAATTAAAATTTTTTGGAGGTAATTCTTGACGACTCATCTTTGCTGCCGCCACCTTCTTGGTACAGTCTTCTACCAACTGACTCTTATTGACAAGCTCTGCAAAATTTCGTATTTCCAATGGTACTAACGAATGCATTAGCTCTTCGCGTAGTCCTCCTTCGTACTTCAAACATTTCCATTCCTCAAAATCATCTAGGTTTCCTTGACAGATCTTAGAGAATCGGCACAAATCCTCAAATTTCTGGGTATACTCTGCCACTGACATATTTTCTTGTTTCAACTGCATCAGTTTTATTTCTTTAGCATCACGAATAGATCTAGAGAAATACTTTTTGTAAAATTCCTCCTTAAAAGTGTCCCAGTCAATCTCCTCCACCTCCTGCCTCAACAAGCGTTGCACTGTATGCCACTAATGTTCAGCTTCTCCCTCTAGCATATAGGTCGCAAACTCCATGTGTTGTCTTTCTGGTACATGTTACGCTCGCAGTGACTTCTCAATACCACGGAACCAATTGTCAACTTCAGCTGCAACAAGCGTCCCCTTAAACTTGGACGGATTCACCTTCAGAAAGGTTGTCAATGTCATAGGGTTATCGTGGTTTCCAGCGCCTTCATTATCATTACCGTCTCCACCACGCTCACCATTGCATCCTCCGTTACGATCTCCGTTCCTCTCTCCTAAACGGTCAAATGCTCGCAAAGTAGCAGTTGCCGTTTCATGCACAGCCTCACCCATAGTGTTCATCGTAGCTATAAAAGCATCCGCACCCCTCGTCGGTTCCTCTACATGGTCCGCACCACGCCTACCACGTCTTCGTCCCCGTGCAGCCATCAAGATCCTGTTCACACCCAACATGCAATATTAAGGTGATCAGTCTTAATATTTCAGGCAAAGTGTGAATAGTCTCTAAAATGAAAACACAGTGACAGTCATGCAATCCATATCCCGAGGATATCCTATGTGCATGAAACACAACTCAGAGAATGCAATGAAGCATGATTCAGTCCATATCCCCAGGCTTTAATAGGAACGAACTACTCTGATACCAAGTTGTAACGACCCAATTCCCAGTAAGTCATGATCATACTAGAAATCAAGTGTCACTAACTTGTTCACCTAAAAATTTTGCTATTTATTATTAAGCCTGTAATCGGGTTAGCGCACTATCGAGTTTTTGGAAAAAACTTTTACTTTATAAAAAGATTTGCGAGAACAGCTAATTAAACATACACAAGCCATAATAGGGAATTAAATAAATCATACACAAGCCAGCATTATATATAACCATAACACAGAGCATAGATCATGCATACACATAAAGGTACTGTCTTATATATATATTTCATAAGTTAGCATACAACCCTTCACATCCTACTACTATGTACAAATCAACACTCCATGCCTTGGTTCATACAGAAAACCCCTAAGATGGCGCCCGAACTAGCCTAGTCAACTATGTACACCCTACTCTCTCAATGAGTCTAATCAAAGTGAGAGACTAACGCAAAAGCTAGGCCATCGCAAAAACTCCCAAAAAGTCTCATACTCAACTCTCCAGCATCAACTGTCATCAGAACAGGAAATCTCGAATACATCTGATGGGGAAGGAAAGAAGGGGTAAGAATTGGGGGGGTTCTTAGTAGGGTTGGGGATAGTTAGTTTAGTCAGGATTGTTATAGTTCAACTAATTCACAGCCAGATATATATAAGAATCACAACAATTCATAACACTACTAAGGAATGTACAAACACAAAAAGACAATCACAAATGATTTCATAGTATCGCATAAAATACAAATGCACAACAAGGATGATGCATGTCTATTCCTAACGCAGGCCATGAGCTCATGTGTCGGTTGCCTACCCGCTCCCGACATTATCCGGGCACGAGTCCCAGATATGGCTTTCCAGATACATATAGTGTGCTTATAAGTCGTACGGCTAGGCCGCATAAAGTGTGACTTTCCAAATCAATAAGCGTACATCTGTAAAACAGTTCTCAGTGTGTGGGCGTCCCCACTTTACATTTGGCACTAAGACCCAACAATGCCAGATCTGCTCTCCTGTGGCAGACAGTCTTTTAAAGCTTTTTCTTTATCTTTGTCCTTTGCTCTCCTGCGATAGAGATCCCTTAAATTATCTTTTTTTCCTTTACTTTTCCTTCTTCTTCTTTTCCTTTGTATCATTCCACAATATAAATTATCTTTGATAAAAAATAATTTATTTTAATATAAAGAGTAATTTTTAATAAAAACTCAAAATAACATTTACATTTTTCTTTTAAAACTTAGTTTATAAAACCTTATTTCTAAGGTCCAAGATACCCGAAGAACTTGATATAATTTTAAACTTAACCTCATTCTTTTTATAAAAATAAAACTACACCCTTCAAAATAAAATTTTCAAACTAATTTCTTGTCCTCCAACGAGACCGAAATCCTATTTTATTTGTTATCAAAATATTAACTAGAAACTTTATTCATTTTCGAGCTGACTGAAACACAACCTCATCAAAATATCAGTTTATCAACAAAATTCAACATAAAATGCAATCAAAATTCAATAACACTCAATCCAAACATCAGTTCACTTATCAAATATCATTTAGTCGGTGAAAATTTACCAAAATCTTACCTTCGTACGAAATCGAAATACTCGAAGCTCTGGAAAAATTTTCTGACCGAACTAAGTTGCCAAAGATGAAAATGTCGAGAATTGTCTGTGTCTCCTAGAACTCCAGTTGGTCAATTTTAATGGCTAAGGGAGTTACGTCACCGTCTACTTTCACCGGACAAAAACGATACCAATACGTAGAGAAAGAAGATACAAATATTTTTATTGAATTAAATTTTTAATTGGAGTTACGAATTGCAAGAAATCAAAGCCAAAAGTTTAGTAATGGTTACGGTTCTCTCTTTCTCTCTCGGTCACTCTTTCTCTTTGCATGCAATGGATATTGAAACTGAAGGTTATAGTTTGATAGGAAATGGATGCTTATGTGTCACCCATTTGATCTTCGGTCAGATATATATATGTATATGCATGCATAAGCCTTTGCCTTTTTGGATTTTCTTTGTTTCCTTAGTGAAACCATGAAGGAACTAAGAATTATAGTAATATAATAATAATGATAATAAGGATAATTTTAATAACAATAAT
>NC_029785.2:9587161-9592363 GCF_000816755.2 Arachis ipaensis
TAAACTCATAAAAAAATATCAATAATTAATTTTATTGGTAAAAGTCAGATTTGATAATAATATTAATGTTATTATCTAAGCTTTATTATAATTAGAACAAGTAAAATAGATAAAAAAGATAATAATAAGATTATATTACCATCTATTTTATTTCAGAATTTGAAATCGACTCGTTAAAATAAAACTAATCGCTTTAAAATTTTATTTTAAGAAAATCTCGTCTTAGTAAAAAATTAGAGTTGTTACAAAAAATATACTTTAACCTTAAATAGAAATAAAAGAGGACCGAAGGCAGGTAATATTTCTACAAAAGCTACATTTGGATTATTTGATCTCTATTTAATTTATTTATGCAATTTGTCCTTAATAATTTTTTCCAATACTCTTTAATGTCCAAAATAAGTGTATAAGTGAAGTCTTGGATGAATAAAGTGGTTAGTTTTTTTTATAGTTTTGTAATATCTTTTATTTTTATTTTTATTATTTTTTTTGAAAAAAAAAGGTTCAACACAACAAATGAAGTATTAAAAGACAAGGAAAAAAAAAAGCAGAACCAACTTAAAACAAATAAAAGACACTTTAGTCTTTAATAATATTTTTTTGGGACAGTATAATTTTTTGTTAAAAAATTTATTAAATAATAGTAAAAATTAATTTTGTGAAAGTTTTACTTATAATTTATGTGGGTTTAAAATTTTCACAAAATTTTTTTCAATGATAGAACTAACTACTACTATCTTCCTCATCATTATCATTATAACTTTTACCGTTATTTGTAAGATTTTGAATCTTTGAAAATTTTGGTATGAAACTACAAGAAAAAGGCCTACGGCCACGCTTTTTTCTTGCTACGCTTTAAAAGTGTGGTCAATGGCCACACTTTTATGAGGGTGGGAATTGATTACAGATTTGGTCACGTTTTTTCTTGAGACGCTTAAAAAGCGTGGCAAAAGGGTCTATGGCCACACTTTTATGAGGGTGGCAATTGATTCGAGATTTAGCCACGTTTTCTTTGCCACGCTTAAAAAGTGTGACATAGAGAGAAACAAGCACGCTTTTAAAGCGTGGCGACAAAATTTTGTTATAGTGGCGTTTTAAAAGCGTGGCTGTTTCTTGTAACTTTTTTTGCACGCTTCAAAAGCATGGCCAAAAGATTCCAAAAAAATTTTAATTTTTTGCATCTGAGAATGAGAATGCAGTAACAAAATCCTTGTTCCCCATTCTCCTACCCCTAATTCGCGCAGCAGCGGCGCCTCCCTCTCTCCCTCATTCGAGCAGTCCTCCTCTATCCTTCTTACGCAGACACGCAAGACGGCAGCAGCGGTGATGGGTTTGTCGTCACTCTCATGGAGCCTTCGCGAGTCCCAGCTACAACTCTCTTCTCCTCCTCCTCGATCCTTCTCACGCAGGAGCAGTTTGCGAAACTTCTGATAAAACTGCTAATGCCAACGAGCTTCACCAACATCCAAGGAATCGCACTCAAGACAATCCCATCCGCCACCAAGATCAAGATCAAGCACATCCTTGAGTCCCTCTATGGCTTCCTAGTCGAGAGGGTTCAAACCCTAAACATGAAAGGGAAGAAGAAGAAGCGTGGTGGCATCCTCTTTGCAAAACCCGATTACAAGAAGGCTTACGTCACTCTCAAGACCCCTCTTTCAATCGACATGAATCTTTTTTCGCTAAAAATGGTTGAAGATGCCAGGAAGCGGATGAACAAGAAGAACGTGTCAAGCGTCGTTGAGGACGAAGAAGAGGAAGAGGTATTGGCTTGAAGGTGACTGGGCCGGATCGTCTGAGGTGGCACCCCATGGCTATCGTGGTCAATGCTCTTTTGGGACTGTGGGATGGCCCATAGGGCTCATTGTTTGAGCCGTAGGCACCGTGATGAGGATCGTGATGGTGCTGCAAGATAGGATAGTGAATTTTGTTGATGGTTTATTGTTGTGCTTAATAAAATTTTTTACTAATAAAATTATTGACTGATAGTGAATTTTGTTTATGGATTATTGCTATGTGTTTTTTATGATGAATTGACGGTAATCGTGATGGTGATTAAGGTAATGCAGTTGTTAGAACATGGAAATTGAACTGTTCACTCTATTTTCAAAGTCTTCAATACATTTTCTGCTTTGTTTCTAGCTAAAAGAAGTGGTGAAATTTTGGACCTCAAGTAGCTAAACTTGTTGTGTTTTGTTTTTCTTTTAGTTTCAAATTTTGTTTTATTTGTATATTTCATTTTTTTATGATGTTGGATTGTTGGTGAAGTTAAATAGGTAATGCAGTTGTTGGGATGTGGAAATTGAATTGTATCTGTGTGTAGTTGTAATTTTTGGATCCCATGGGATGCTTTGGGTTGATTTTTAGCAGCTTCAAATTGTTGATTGGTGCAGCTGCTGAGGGAGAAAACTCGCGAGAATGTTGTGAAGCTTTTAAAAGTACACATCAATCACACGAACATGTCTCTGTATCTTGCTTTTGATTACGCCGGGCACGACCTTTATGTGAGTTTTATTCTAGAACATGCCCTTGTGGTGCTTACTTGAGTTGAAATCATTTTCAGATGTAAACTATTGATGTTTTCTCCATGAAAATGTGTGTAGTTTATATTCATGCTCGATGAATAAGCTTTTGCCATATCGCCCACATACAGCCATGCTTTTAAGCATGGTAATCTGTAAAAAACATGGCAAAAAAAAGCGTGGCGATAGAGTAACCGTTATGCTTGCAGATGTGACCTTTTCAAAAGCGTGGCGGTAGCTCAAAAAGCGTGGCGAAATGCTATCGCCGCACTTTTTTCAACTTTTCGCCACACTTTAAAAGCGTGGCAATAGAGGTGTTTTCTCGTAGTGTGAGTCACTTTTCAATGATTTGTTTTATTTTCAAAAATTATTTTTATCTCGCAAGGACATAGCTATTGTTCTGCTTGCATTATTGGAATATGATTGTGTTGCAAGGAGTTTCTTCCCACTTGCATGATTCTAAATACACTACAAGACACACGGCAGATAGCAGTGCTTTATTAGAGTCGGTTTTAAAAACAGCCACTATCTGCAGTTTAGCGGCGATTTTCGTGGCAGATTTGAGAGAAGCCGCTATTAGTGCTTTTCAGGGTTCAATTAGATAAACAGTACATTTTTATCTCAAGAAGCTTTAACTGTTTTGAATGGTTTAAATGTGATTTAGTCCGTTTTAATTTGTAAACAATTGAAAACCAATTAGGAGAATTTCTGGCCAATAATTTGAAAAATTAAAGTTGTGATACCGGTGCATGCATACAGTATCTGAAGTGGATCGGATCCAAGTATGGTAGACAATTTTTGGAGTATCATCTTTACTTTAGCATAATTATTCTTAACTTTGGTTCATGCTTTTTGGGTTTTAATTTTCATAAGCATTCTTCTTGTCAATAATGTGTTAGTGGGTCAAAATGCCCAAACCATTTTAGGCAAACTATCCTCATTTATTGTTATCAAAGCAAATCACTATGTGGTAAAGTTTATCAAAAGGTTACCACCGTTACATGTTAGTTCTTTAAAATTTTGCCACCATTACATGATAATTATAATCCATATGCTATATATATATCTTGGCCAACACAGACCTACATGTCTGTCTAATTGTATATTTATAAAGTGATAGTTGAAATTTATACATATATGCTTAACTTGTTCTTATGCCATTTTTTGAACTATTTGTAAGGGACATAATATTTTATATTGTACTATATTTTAATTAATGTTTATGGTATTCTTGCATGTCATATTTAGGACCAAAGATATTTTTCTTGTATCCAGAGGCTTAAGGTTTGTATAGATGATTCCAGAACCTTGAGATAAGCTACTCACTAGATCAAGAAAAGTTGAAGAGTTTATTGAATTAGCCCAACAAAAAAGCATGGAGATAGGTAAGGATTGTCTTTCAATTTTCTTTCATTTTTTCATTTAGAAAAATTCTCACTAAGTTAGTGTACTTATTTGGTTAGATTTAATAACGTAGTTACTGCTCACAAAGTTGGTGTACTTGCGTGGTTAGATTCCATTTTATTTCCATATATTTTATCCTCATCCTTTTGTGTTTTTAGGAGTTTTGTGTTTCACTTATTCGTTCAACAAGTTATTTTTTATTTCTTTTCAGATTTGGCAGTAGTTCTATAAATTATGTGAAGAGATGAGTCATGACCCATGATCTGATTGGTCATTTATATATCAAGTAAATTGCTTGTTCTTTTTGATCAATTGAACCATGTTTCATTGTAAGTAGTGCAATTAAGTTTTAATTTGATTTATATATTATATTTTTTTTCTAAGATTGAGCAGTATTACCTTGAGAAAGGATTACACTAGAAAAGTTTTTTTTTTTCCAACAGTATTTTTCACTTATCATTTACATTAGAGGCGGTTTTGTGGTAAATATAAAGTGTTGAGTTATTTATTTAACTACTATAAAGGGTTGAATGATTTGGTGCTTCTTCCCATTTGAACTACTACTTTGGTATGAGTTTATAAATGCGGTTGTTTTTTTTAAAAGTTCATGTATGAAATTGCAGCGGTTCAAAACCGTCGCATTTTTTTAAAAAGACACATAAATTTGCGGCGGTTTCAAAACCGTCGCAGGTTTTTTTAATCCACTGAGCAAAATAGCGGCGGTTCTGCAACCGCCACAAAATTGAATATCTGATTTGTTGCGTTTGTACCCGCGGTTTCTCAAAATCGCCGCAAAATTAAATCTCCACCCCTTAATAGGCAACACTTGTAGAATCGCTGGAATTTCGTTTCGTGGCGGGTTTAAACCGCCGCAAATCCATAACAAAACCGCCACTATTCAACGTATCTCTTGTAGCAAGAACGTGAGTTCCGTCTTATAGTTATATTATTATTTATTAAAATCAAAATCGTATAGTTTGATTCTCACTCTTTTATATTCTAATATTTTTCAGTGAAGATATGAAAAATCCTTTGAAGAGTTTATTGAATTTTAGATGTGCACTGATATACTTTTAGAATATAAATGTTATTTAGTTATTTTTCCTTTGATGTGTTATATATTTCAGAATTCGTTCTTTTACAAAGGACAAAAAATTATATTATATGTTGTATGTATATAAATGTATATAAAAAATACATAATATATTTTTATTTATAACCATAGATGTGATTGTTTGAATTGTATTATTTGTTGATTTTCTTTTTGTAATTTGAT
>NC_029785.2:9592453-9593452 GCF_000816755.2 Arachis ipaensis
ATGTAGAGAGACAAAAAAAATCAGAATTTATCTTATTTAATATTTATTAATTACGGTAATACTAAAGAGAAAAGAAAACAGTTAAAACTTACTTTATTTAATATTCATTAATTACTGTCTTTATTTAACATTTATTAATTGCTGTACTAAATAAGACAAAATTCTGGTTGATTTTGGTTATTTTTTTTTGTTACCAAATATTTTTGCATTAATTGTCGCAACAATTAATAAATACTAAATAAGGCAAGTTATAACTGTTTTTGGCTAATTTTTTTTTTTGTTAACAAATATTTCTAATGTATAAATATAGACAAATTTATAATGAGTAATTCATATTACATTCACAAAGCATTTTAATTTTTATAATCAACTTGCCAAAAAGAGATGGAAAGAAATTAAAATCTTTGAATATTTAAGGTAATGAAAATCTAATCGTTTACTTAATTATTTCCAAAAGATAAGTTTTCGTCTTCGGAATCTTTTACCAGCCAATTAATGAGCATTATCTAGATAAATCCAAATAAATATTACGAAACAAGTGTTACACAAAAACTTATTTATCAATAAATTCCTATTTAATGATGCATATTTAGTGTTTATTAAAAAATTAATTATGTTGCTATAAATTATAAAAAAAATCATGCTGCACATTTAATTATTTTTTATAAAAATAATATTCAGAAGACAATAAAAATTTAGTTAAAATAACATAAACTTATCTTATTTAGTATTTATTAATTGTCTAATGCTAAATAAAATAAGTTTGGACTTTTTTTCTCTCTAATATTACCGTTTTAGTAATTAAGTCCAACCAAATTAGTCTAAATTCTTATGATACACGGACACACGACACGACGCACGACATGCGAACACACGAATTTTAAAATCTTATAAGACACGGGCACATGGCATATATATAAAATATAAAGTATTTTTTAGATAAATTACAATGATATTTTAATATTTTATTGATATTAAAATACAAAGTAATTGTTTTAA
>NC_029785.2:9593615-9594614 GCF_000816755.2 Arachis ipaensis
TGTTTTAATGTCTTTTTTTAATTATATAAAGTATTTAAAATATTTTTATTTTAATAAATAATAATATATATTATTTCTAAATTTATTTCAAGAATACATGTTAAGAATAAGGTTGTACACGCTGACACGTGATGGTATTTAGGTGTGTCCAAATGTGTCCGAAAAAGATTTTTTATTTTTTATTAAGACACGTTTGGACAAAACAGACACGCGTGTCGAACGAGTATCGTGTCTGAAATATGTCCGACACGCAGACATGGCAACTTAGTAAAGTGTCCATTCTTCATAGCTAAATCCAGTAAAAATTACTCACACAATGTGCGCGTGAATCATACACTTCTTTTTATTCCTTTATCTTCGCAAGTGTATTCCTTCCTTGTCCTTCTTATTCTTCTTTTGTTGTTGCGTTCTTTTTTTATTATTTTTTCTCCTCCTCCTCCTGTTTTGCTGTTATTGCAATATTTTTTATTTAATTTTTCTTCTCTTTTCTTATTTTTATTCTTTTTAAAAATGTAAAGTTTTGAATTGTACAAAATTTATTAAAAAAAGTACTGAAATTTTTTAATTGTGACTCAAAAAATTTCTTATCCAATAAAAAGTTATCAAAAACAAAAATAGTATCGAAATTTCTCAACCGTGATACATAATTTCTTAATTATTAACTAATTAGAAGTTAACAGAAATAAAAATAACACATAAATTTCCTAACTATGACCCATCAAATTTCTTAATAAAAAATAATACTTAAATTTCTTAATTGTAACACAAAAAATTTCTTATCCAATTAGAAGTTATTAAAAAAATTAAATTTTTTTAACCGTTACATATAAAATTTTTTAACTAATTAAAAATTAATAAAAATAAAGATAACACATAAATCTCTTAACTGTGACCCATAAAATCGCTTACGAAAAAGAAATGCATGTGTATAATGTATTTAATTGGACTTAGTTTAAAAAATACTTGACTATCTAATATTTCTAAAAAAATACCTATTTT
>NC_029785.2:9594639-9596497 GCF_000816755.2 Arachis ipaensis
TTTTCACCGTCGTTATGTTGGAGTAATTTTTATTTTATTATGAAATCATGCACGACTGCCGTATATATAATGGCCAAACTAGAAGGTTTTGGTGCGAGTGTAACACAACCATTTAGTAAAAGTTAAATTAGCATTTTAATGATGAAATTCTTCTCCCCTTTAATCCTTTTGTTTGCATCTCTCTTGATTTGCTCATCAACCAGTAAGTTTCTTCTCTTCTCTGCCATATTATTATTGCTTTTTGCTTTTTTTGTATTAACTATGAATTAACAACTTGCAGCATGGATATATTATAATTCACACTTATTTATATTATTATGTAGATAAATCATATTAAAGTTCTTGTAGTAAATCTATATACAAATTTTAGACCTTTATTGCACTACATATAAATCAAAACTACCTAGGCCATATTGAAGATTATGGTATTTAATTTAATTTAATTTAATTTTTTGGAGGGATGGCGACAGGTACAAACTTATTATCAGGAACATGTAATCCGGAGAAACCTCCAATTATCCGAATTTGGTTTTGCAAAAATGAAGTATGCCAGAAAAGATGCAAAATTGAACATCCTACACAAACTGAACAACCTCGTTGCGTTGGCAGAGACACTTGTGTCTGTTGCTATCATCCATAGTTGAGGAAATAAATCATTTTCATATGATCAAGGGGGTTTTATTGTATGGGGACAAATCCCAATGAATAAAAAATAAATAAATTAAAGATTATTATTGTATTTGTTCGTATCGGGTTAACGATACGTATTTGAGAAAAATTGAGATTCCAAGACGGTTTGTTTTCAAACCAACCTGAGAGGACAATTTTTGAAGTCATTTCGAACTTTTAAGTTAGTAGTGTGCTACAATAAATATGGGTTTTAGTAACGTTAGAATTAACGTTTTAAAACCGTTTTTTTATATGATTTTAGACAACAATTTTTTATGGTGTTACTATTGAAGTTCAATATTTTATTATTTTATAGTAATAAAATAAAACTGTTCATTTTGACTATTTTAGAGAATAGTTTTATAACGGTTACAACGATTTATTTTTAGGCAATGAATTTTTAATATTGTTTTATTGTTTAAATAATTATACAATAAGAAACGCATAAAAATCATTGCCTAAGAATACTTAATTTATAGTACACATAAAAACCATTGTCACAATTTGCTACACTATTTTAAAATTATTCTATTGGATGGTCTTAGACAACGATTTTTACAGTGTTGTTATTGAAGTTTAATTTTTCATTATGTTATGACAATAAAATAAAACCGTTCTCTTTTGACTATTTTAAAGAATGTTTTATAACCATTACAACAATTTTTTTTATCAAGCAACACTTTTCTAATGTTTAAATAATTATACAAAAGCTACCCAAAAAAATCGTTCCTAAGAATACTTAATTTATAGTACACATAAAAATTGTTGCCAAAATTTACTACATTTTAAAACTATTCTATTAGATAGTCTTAGACAACAATTTTTAAATTATTGCTGTTGATGTTTAATTTTTTATTATTTTATATCAACAAAATAAAACAATTCTCTTTGACTATTTTAGAAAACACTTTTATAACCGTTACAACGATTTTTTTATCAAGCAAGGATTTTTTAATGTTGTTTAAATAATTATACAAAAAATACACATAAAAACCGTTCCCTAAAAATACTTAATATATAATACACATAAAAGTTATTCCTTCCAAATATAATATTTATTTTCAATTTTTGACAAAATAATTATGAAAAAAATCTAAATTATATTATTATTCAAAATAATAATCTAAAAATCTAATTATATAATATTTATTCCCAACCGTAAAAAATATAATAATAAAAGAATCTAAAT
>NC_029785.2:9597565-9605343 GCF_000816755.2 Arachis ipaensis
TTCTTGTCATTTTTTATTTTTGATAAATTATTTAAAAATTATTTTATTTATTTAAAAATTTTACTTTTAAAATATTAAAATAAACTAAATTAAATTTCTTTTAAATGAATTTTATTTAATTAGGACTTTTATATAATTTTTTAATAATTAATCATTATACATAATTAAAAGAATTAAGTACTTTTTTCGTCCCTAAAATTTGAGGTGAAAATCAAAATCGTCCCCAACCCTTTTTATTAAAATCATCCCAAATATTACAAAATATTATAAAATCTGTCGTTTTCTACTTCAATTATATTTTTTTGACCTTATTATCCTTAACTATTAATAAAAATAATATTAAAAAAATAAAACCCCACCCTAGCCCACTCAACACATCTCTTCCCCCTCCTCTTCACAGATATATTTGAGCACCATAAGGGCATCAGAAACCCTCAGAGATGCCGCCAAACCCAGAATCAAGATCGTATATACATGTGCATTTGGCCTCGACCACTTCCATCTCTCAACCAAAGATCCATTCATGACCTGAATCGAGACTTGCGCGCATGGCGTAGAAAATGGACAACGCAAGCTCGAAATTGTTCCGCTGAAGCGTGGCGGAGATGATGGTGGAAGAATCGTCAGCGGAAACGATGCCGCCTCCATTTCTTGAAGAGCTCTGTGCGATCATGAGCAAGGCATCATCGGCGTCTTTGGCAAAGGCGGCGACTCAGAGGAGGAGCTGGTGGTGATCGAGCTGGCCAGCATCCTGAGAAATCTCATTGTGGCTTTCACTGAGGGAAGCTCTGGAGAGGTTGTTGGAAGTGGATCTCATTGTGAATAAATTAATTATTGTTTTTCTGTCTTTTTTTTATTGTTGCTGTTGGTAGTGTTAGTGGATTGTGAGAAGGAGTTTATGGGTTGAAGGTAGAGGTATAAGTCACTGGGTGCATGTGATGGTAGGTGAGTGAGGTTTAGTGGTTCACTGGTGAATGAATGAAGTTGAACGGTAGTGAATGATGAAGATGATGAAAAAATGAAGATGAAATGGAGGTGAAGGACAATAATAGTGGAAATTGGGAACTGATGATGGTGGTGGAGATGGGGCATGAGATTATTAATTTGCTTGACCAAATTAATATTAGCTATTATGACCTAATAAGGAAATGCATAAAAAAATTCACTAATAGTTATTTTTCTTTCCTTTGTCCCCTCTCTCTATTAGTAAGTATTATTATCATTAGGTTTAGTATTATATTTAATTTGTTATTTTTTTCACAAAAAAAAATTATGAAAGTGAGGAAGAACTTAATCATACATTATGAACATGAAACACTAGAGAATAAAAATCACTAATTTGTGAAGATAATGGAGAATCTATTTACTATTGTAATATATTAAATCTCTTTTGTTTATAATTAGATATTATTATGACTTAGATTCTTATTATATGTTTTTAAAGTATCTTAGTTTAGTTGACTTCTAAATTTTCTTTTTATAAGTTATAAACATGTATAAATTTTATAGAATATGTTATAAATCAAATGTTTAATTAGTTTTCTTTAGTGATTTGATTCAAATAGTTGGAATATTAATCTATTAACACTAAAAAATAGTTGGAATATTAATTTCAATGCAACATGAAAAAACTATTGTAAATAAAAAAATATATAACTACAAAATACTGTTATCAAAAGTTTTAATGGTGTTAAAACCGTGGTTTAAGGTAGTTACAAAATGGAAATGGTTTTAAAATCGTTGCAAAAAAAATAACACCAAAGACAACGCTTTTAAACCGTTGTCTTTGTGAATAACAAAATTACAACAGTTTAAAACCGTTGCCTATTCAGTTATGGTTTTAAACCGTTACGTCATGAAAGAGAACGATTTTAAACCGTTTTTTGTTGCCGTTGCTTTAGGTAAAAAATCGTTGTTTATGAGCATTAGCAACAGCCGCATATACCACAAGTAAAAAACTATTGCCAAAGCGTTGTCTAAAATTTTAGAAATGATTTTTTGATCTATAGTAATAGTTTTCAACCGTTGTAAAAACTCTTATTGTTGTAGTTGTTAGGGATTGTATCTCTTTACCTATTTTGGAGCCCCCGCTTTATATTACTTAATAACCGTTTTGCCGATTTGGTGTAACTTGTGTTGTCGGTGTTCTCTGCATAATGTTGATAACGCATAATTTGGTATACTTGAATCCAAACTCGGAATAATTCTCCTTAATGCTACGTCGGAATTCCACTACCCAATAACTCTCATTTTAAGGATCGTTAAAGGATTTTGGATTTCAATTCACTCAAATTTTTGTTTCCTCTTAATTTATATTTTTTGCGAGGTAAATACCAAATCAGTACTCGAAAGATTTTGGCGCTGATAAAATGGTGCTTAATTTTTGTTATTGACAAAAATGTCCCTGAAAATTTTAAAATTTGACAAAGTCACCCAAATGTGAGTCTGTGAAAGAATGACATCACAGTGAACGGAAAATGCTGATGTGGCCGTCGGAAGAGAGCTTCGATAATGGCAAAGAGCTCCACGATGTTTCCAACGACCTTCTTCTTCTTCTTCTTCTTCTTCTTCTTCTTCTTCTTCAACACGTTGCTGCGTTCCCCTTCCACCATGACAGCTGAAGAAGAAGACCGCCATGGCACGCCGCTGCACCTCATGGCGCTCTTCGTGTTTGCCGCTTCTTCTTCTTCAACATATCGCTACGTCCCCTTTCGCGTCCCCTTCCGCCATGACAGTACGTCGTCGCATTCTTGTCTTCGCTGCTTCTTCTCTTCAACACGTCGTTGCGTCCCTTCTGCATCCCCTCCGCCATGGCAGCACCTCGACGCTGCGTCCCCTTCCGCGATGGCAAAGAAGAAGAAGAAGAATGCGTCCCCTCTGTCATAGCACTGCTGCGTCCCCGTCCGCCATGGCAAAGAAGAAGAACATTGGAAATGTTGCTGGAGCTCTCTGCCGACGGCCACATCAGCGTTTTTCCGTTTACTGTGACGTCATCTTTTCATGGTTGGATAATTTTGTCAAATTTTAAAATCTTTCAGGGACAATTTTGTAATAACAAAAGTAAAATACCATTTTGTCAGCGCCAAAATTTTTCGGATATCGATTTGGTATTTACCTCTATTTTTTGCTCAAATCTTCATAATTTTTATTCTGATCCAAAGAATCCATATTTACCGTGTATAATTATGGAATTTACTGTCATTAGATTATTAACCAAAAAGGCAAAAACACTAACAAACTGTGATTTTACCACCAAATAGAAAACAAACTTATAATATTGAGCACCCCACCACAAAAAGAAAAGGCATAAAGAAAATTCCAACAAAATAGCAAAAAAAAAAAAAAACAAAACAAAACCTGTAAATATGGAAATCATGAAAGCTGAAAAGGATCAAACAAACAAAAGGCTGAAGTTTAATAAAAGGTTTTTCTTAATCAACCTTTTCTCAGGTAAGAGAATTATATATTTTTAATATGTGGTAAGTTTTAGGTTTAATTAGATTCCTATAGTTTTAACGATTTTTAATTAGGTCCCTATACTTTTTTTCTTTTTAATTGGGTCCCTATACATTATTTTTTTTCAATTTAGTCCCTGTTAACGTTAAACGTCAAAAAAATGTTAGTGAATTGTGAAATTACTTATATACCCTTAGGGACCCAATTGAAAAGAAAAAAAGTATAGAGACCTAATTGAAAATTCGATGAAACTATAAATATTCAATGAAAGATATTCCTATAATCCTTTTAATTTTGTCACTATCATTCTTATGCTTATTTATATACAAATTGTACCAAAAATAGTTTTTCTTTCGTATTTTTTTACTTTCAAAATACCTTATTTTTAAAGAACATATAGAAAAAAAAAAGAATGGATAAAATGAAACAGAAATAGTAGTAATAAGTATATATAAAATTCAATTTCCATTATTCAAGTATTTATTATGATCGTATAATATTTTACATTTGTGTGGATTCATGAAATATAGTTTGTATCTTTATCATATCATGGTACACCATAGAAAATCACAAGGTTATGTAATTTGTTTTATTGAAATTTAAAATCTAAAAATGAAAACCATAAAAAACATAATTTCAGTGTAATACAGATAATCTATAAATCAGTTCTTGTGTTGCAGCCTCCTACTCCCACTCTCTGAACCAGCATAGGATCAACAATAAAGAGTAGACTTGAGTTCATTAAGTGTCCCAACAAGATAGTCCACCAAAAGCTTCAATAAAAGCATACTTGAGTTTATCAAGTGTCCCAACAAGATAGTCTACCAAAAGCTTCAATCAAAGCATGGTAGCCTGTAGCCTGCTTTTGAAACAAAGAAAGTCGGAGCAAGATCATCTTTGTGAGGTCTATTCAACTCTTCGGGAGTTCTCCGGTCACCACCATATACACCTCCATGGTTGAAAACAATCACTACCACAGGTAACTGGTATCTTGATTGAAAAGAAGATAAGACATATAAGGCAATACATATTTTCTCAAGTATCGAAAAAAGATAAGACATATAAAGTAACAGTCCAGAATTTTCACTCCACATCCCTGGATTAAACCATTACAAATAGCATCAATAGTCACCGACTCTTTTATAATTTAGTTTCCAAAAAAAGGACTCTTGCAAACAATCATAATTTACCTTTACCACTGTTCAGTACTCAGTACTCACTAGTAACTAGTAAAAAAAATCTCCTAGAACTTGGAATTTTGGGTTGTCGCATAGTAATTACACCAGCTTATGTAATCTTATCTATCACAGAACTACTAGTTATGGATAAAAACATAAAAGAGTTCATGGAAGATCCTAGTTCAAAACAATTGCAGTAAAAATTTCTGCTAGCGTTTTATGATTTGTGGTTAGACCTTAAGTTGTTTCTATAAACATGTATTTGAGACATGCGTGAATCAATAGAATCAATCATCATATTCTCAATTTCATACACTTTCTCATACTGGTTGTTACTTAACAATGTTGAGACTAAAATAAGAACCATTCCACTATATGACAAATGAAAATATAACTAAAGATAAGGGCATCAATAAGTATGGGTTTAGCAGTATATACCTCAACTTCAACTTTAATGGTACTAAATCTGAATCCAAAATCTCCTTTAACTGTAACAATAAGTCAATCGGGACAAGCCACTGCAGTAGCAATGCAATAACCGAGGACAACCCCTATGGTCTCCCAAGTCCCTGCATCCAACCTAGTCCTGTGCTCTGTCTGAACCAACACAGCCCTACCTACATCCATGGTGTTTGCACCCTCGGACACCACTACCGGAGCTGGACTTCCGACTCCAAAAATTGCATCTCTTATGATCCTCGTTGGTGTTAAGAAATTGAATGGCACAACATCCTTAGCAATCTGAGCATCCATCTTTGACGCATTATCCTTAGACTTCCTCCATATAGCTTCCCCCAAGAGTGGTTCCTGGTCAAACAAAAAGATCATCCTTAATCTCCCCCCAAGAGTGGTTCCTGGTCAAACAAAAAGATCATCCTTAATCTCCTTATTCAGAGTTTCCTCAGCTCAATCTCTTCCTCACTAATATATATATATATATATATATATATATATATATTAACAAAATCACTGTATATAAATATCCATATTGTAAATTCTAAACCATTATATCAAAAAAATTCAGAAATCAATTCAAAAAATAGGTATTCAACCACTGCTATATTTTTCGTAATCAACTCAAAAACCATTATCTCAAAAAAATTACATATGCTTAAATATGTTTCATCAACTTTGAAAAAGAAACAAAAAATTTGACTCGTTACCTGTTTTGGCATATTGACTTCAGGCAGCGAGGCGCGGCCCGGTGAGGGAACGCCACGAAACCCACGGACGAACAACGTGGAGCAGAGCGGAGCAGACAGACGAACAGTACATAGCATATCAGAAGCGATGGAAGACCACCAACCGACGTACGCTCACACCACCACGAACGACGATGCAAATGAATGATGAACCCAACGAATGGAGGAGAAACGCCAAGAACATACTGTTTCCTATTTCGCCGTGAGAAGGGAAAAGAAGAAAAAGATATTCGGGAAGTGAGGAAGAAAAAGGAAAAAAGAAGAACAAAGAAAGAAAGAAGATGGAGTGTGTATTTGGCTTGGTGGGTAACAGGTTCACGATCGTGGTGGCGGACACGTCGGCGGTTCACAGTATCTTTGTGCACAAGTCTAACAAAGACAGAGAAAGTTAGGGCTGGCAAGGGATCTCTCATTTGGGGGACCAAGGGCTGTTTTGGTATTTTAAAAAAATAGAGAGGTGTTTAATTAGTTACTGTTATTCTAAATTAATTATGAAAATATTCTATTTTTTAATAGAATATTCTGTTATCTCAAACGGTTTTGTCACGGCAGGGATTAAATTGAAAAAAAATTAACGTCTAAGGACCCAATTGAAAAAAAAAAGTATAAGGACCTAATTAAAAATTCGGTGAAACTATAAAGACCTGCAGAGTAATTAAACCTAAGTTTTATTCAATACAATTCAACTAGGTATCCTTTAAAAGTTGTACAATATTCAGCCTTTTATTACAATAATTTAACAAAAATTAAAACAAATTCATCTAAAAATTATAAATAGATTTAGTGTCTTTTTAAAATTAAATACACATTTAAAATACAAACTAAATAAAACTGAAATTTAAAATTTTAATTTTAAATTTCTGTTTCAGATTTAATATATTTAATTATTAATATATTACAATTTAAATATACATCTAAAAATCAAATTAGTTAGAATTCAAAATTTCGAATTTAAGATTCTAAAATAAATCTTAAATCATCTTAAATCACTAGTAAAATCTTCACTTCGTAAAGATCCAGAGCTGCAGCGCCTCCTCCTCCTCATCTGTGGCCGCTTTCATCTTCTCCCGCGTTGCGCACTCTTCTGCGACGATCTCTTCCTTCGGCGACGCGCTCCTCCCCGCGATGCGCACTTCCCCTGCGCACACCCCCGCACCTCCTCCATCGATGGGCTCCTCCCCGTCCCTGGTCTCCTCCCTCGCGCCATGCACAACCGCCCCCTTCTCCCGCGCCTCCCCTTATCTCCTCCCCACGTCGCACTCCTTCTGTCTCTGGTAGTTCTGTTTGCAAAATTCTAAAAAAAATTGGTTGAGTTCATTCATGAAGATATGTTATCCCTTTTTTTTTCCGCTTAATAAAAAGTTCTATTTTTTTAAATTTATGTATAATATTGGAAGTGTCTGTATTTTTTTTTTTAAATGTATTTGTGATTATAATTTTTTCTTTTTGCACTCATATGTTTGATTTGGGAGTTGTAATGTTAACCTAATTTGGATGTGTTTATGTTGTTCATTATGTTCTTATGTACATATATAAGTTTTTTTATATGAGTTTTGGATGTGTATTTGAGTTTAATTTTTTCTGTGTTTAATATGTAATTTAGAACTACAATGACAATAATTTAGATGTGTTAATACATAATTTTGAATGTGTTTATGTTGTTTATTTAATTTTAGATGTGTTTTTGACATGAGTTTTGAATGTTTTGAATAAAAAAAATAATTGAAGTGAGTTTAATTGATTTTGAAAACTTCACTGATTTTTTAAAAGTTAGTACACGAAAAGTTGTTACGAGTTTTATGATTTGGTTTGAAAAAAATTAATGTATTGCAAGTGGTTACAAATTGTACGGTGATAAGTATTCAAAATAAAAGTAGTTCCTTAAAAATAGGAAATATGATTAATTAAAAAATTAAAATAATAAAATATTAAATTTAAAGGC
>NC_029785.2:9605928-9621163 GCF_000816755.2 Arachis ipaensis
GTGAATATAATATTGAATAGAAAAATGCTACTTGTACAACAAAATTCAGCCTTTAAATTTAATATTTTATTATTTTAATTTTTTAATTAATCATATTTCCTATTTTTAAGGAACTATTTTTATTTTGAATACTTATCACCGTAAAATTTGTAACCACTTGCAATACATTAATTTTTTGCAAACCAAATCATAAAACTCGTAATAACTTTTCGTATACTAACTTTTAAAAAATCAGTGAAGTTTCAAAATCAGTTAAACTCACTTTAATTATTTTTTTTATTCAAAACATTCAAAACTCATGTCAAAAACACATTTAAAATTAAATAAACAATATAAACACATTCAAAATTATGTATTAACACATCTAAATTATTGTCATTGTAGTTCTAAATTACATATTGAATACAGAAAAAATTAAACTCAAATACACATCCAAAATTATAAGAATGCATTCTAAATATTTTATCAACACATCCAAAACTCATATAAAAAAAATTTATATATGTACATAAGAACATAATTAACAACATAAACACATCCAAAATTAAGTATTGACACATCCAAATTAGGTTAACATTACAACTCTCAAATCAAACATATGAGTGCAAAAAAAAATTATAATCACAAATACATTTAAAAAAAGGAAAAAAAAAATACAGACACTTCCAATATTATACATAAATTTAAAAAAATAGAACTTTTTATTAAGCGAAAAAAAAGGGATAACATATCTTCATGAATGAACTCAACCAAATTTTTTTAGAATTTTGCAAGCAGAACTACCAGAGACAGAAGGAGTGCGACGTGGGGGAGGAGATAGGGGGAGGCGCGGGAGAAGGGGGCGGTTGTGCATGGCGCGAGGGAGGAGACCAGGGACGGGGAGGAGCCCATCGATGGAGGAGGCGCGGGGGTGTGCGCAGGAAAAGTGCGCGTCGCGGGGAGGAGCGCGTCGTCGAATGAGAAAATCGTCGCAAAAGAGTGCACAGCGCGGGAGAAGATGAAAGCAGCCACAGATGAAGAGGAGGAGGCGCTGCAGCTCTGGATCTTTACGGAGTGAAGATTTTACTAGTGATTTAAGATGGTTTAAGATTTATTTTAGAATTTTAAATTCGAAATTTTGAATTCTAACTAATTTGATTTTTGGATGTGTATTTAAATTGTAATATATTAATAATTAAATATATTAAATCTGAAACAAAAATTTAAAATTAAAATTAAAATTTTAAATTTCAGTTTTATTTAATTTGTATTTTAAATGTGTATTTAATTTTAAAAGACACTAAATCTATTTATAATTTTTAGATAAATTTGTTTTAATTTTTTTTAAATTTTTATAATAAAGAGCTGAATATTATACAACTTTTAAAAAATATCTAGTTGAATTGCTTTTAAATTTGTCTCTACTAATATGGTTAATAAAAAAATGACCAGAAAATACTGCAAAAGTTCAGGTTTCTACAATGCTGGAATGCTTTCACGCCAAACACACTGACGATATAGCATTCTCAGGAATAGGAATACTTATATTGTAATTTTTATTGTTGATATAAATTTGTTAATGTTGGTGGTGCCGTAAGTGAAAATTTTCTATAAATATGTGTGAAGAAGGGAAGCTGGACACTGATGCTTGTCTTCAACTACCACTCATGGCAACTACTAAACCCTCACACCTTCCGGAACCTTCTCAAAGCATGCATATCGGAAAGAAACCTTTTAGCAGGGAAAGCCCTTCACGCACTCTTCTTCAAATCCCACAACAACAACAATGATAACATTACCACCTACCTCTCTAACCATTTCACCATTCTCTATTCCAAATGCGGCACTCTACGCAATGCCAGAACTGCATTTGACCTCACTGAACACCCCAATGTGTTCTCCTACAATGCCATCATCAATGCCTATGCCAAACACTCCCTTCCCCACATTGCCCGCCAGCTGTTCGACCAAATTCCTCAACCGGACCTTGTTTCCTACAACACCCTCATTAGTGCGTATGCTGAGCGCGGCGACTGTGAGGAGGCACTGGGCTTGCTCCGGGTGGTCAGAGAGAAGTGCATTGCCATCGACGGGTTCACCCTCTCCGGCGTCATAGATGCTTGCTGCGGCCGTGGCGTGGGGTTGATCAGGCAGCTACATTGCTTCGTGGTGATGGGTGGGTTTCATTCTTATGCTTCTGTTAACAATGCCATCCTCACGAGTTATAGCAAGGAGGGATTCTTGGGTGAGGCGAAACGGGTGTTTCATGAGATGGGGGTTGGTGGGAGGGATGAGGTTTCTTGGAACTCGATGATAGTGGCTTGCGGGCAACACCGTGAGGGATCGGATGCGCTGGCACTGTTCTGTGAGATGGTTATGATGGGATTGGAGGTTGACATGTTCACTATGGCTAGTGTGTTGACTGCCTTTACTTCCCTCAAGGATTTGGCAGGGGGGATGCAGTTTCATGCTAAGATGATTAAGAGTGGATTCCACAGGAATACTCATGTAGGGAGTGGTTTGATTGACTTGTACTCTAAGTGTGCAGGGGGCATGTTAGAGTGCAGGAAGGTGTTTGAAGAGATTATTGCACCAGATTTGGTTCTATGGAACACAATGATTTCTGGATATTCCCAGAATGAGGACTTGTCTGAGGATGCCCTCTGTTGTTTTCGCAAGATGCAGCGTCTTGGCTTTTGTCCAGATGATTGTAGTTTCGTGTGTGTGGTTAGTGCTTGCTCTAATTTACCTCCCTCAGTAGGAAATCAAGTTCACGCGTTGACAATCAAATCCGACATCCTTTATAATCGTGTTTCGGTGAATAATGCTCTTGTTGCAATGTATTCTAAATGTGGGAATCTTCAGGATGCGAGAAAGATTTTTGATACTATGCCAGAACACAACACGGTATCACTGAATTCGATGATAGCAGGTTACGCACAACATGGCCTTGAGGCTGAGTCACTATGGCTTTTTGAACTGATGCTGCAAAAGGATATTGCCCCAAATAACATAACCTTCATATCTGTTCTTTCTGCATGCGCACACACGGGGAAAGTTGAGGAAGGTCAGAAATATTTCAATATGATGAAGGAGAAGTTTGGGTTTGAACCAGAGGCAGAACATTATTCATGCATGATAGATCTTTTGGGTCGTGCGGGCAAACTCAAGGAAGCCGAGAGGATTATTGAGACGATGCCATTTAATCCTGGCTCTATTGAATGGGCTGCTTTACTTGGAGCATGTAAGAAACATGGAAATGTGGATCTTGCAGTGAAAGCAGCCAGTGAGTTTGTCCGGATTGAACCTTATAGTGCTGTTCCATACGTGGTACTTTCTAATATGTATGCCAGTGCTGGCAGATGGGAAGAGGCTGCGACACTTAAGAAGATGATGCGTGAAAGAGGAGTGAAGAAGACACCTGGTTGTAGCTGGATTGAGATAGATAAGAAAGTGCATGTCTTCGTGGCCGAAGATACTTCACATCCAATGATAAAAAAGATTCATGAGTATATGGGAGAGATGTTAAAGAAGTTGAAACAAGCAGGTTATGTTCCTGATATAAGATGGGCATTGATGAAAGATGAAGAAGCAGTGACGGCAGAAGAGAAGGAAAGAAAGTTATTGTATCATAGTGAGAAACTGGCTGTTGCATTCGGCTTGATCTGTACTGAAGAAGGGGTGCCAATACTGGTTGTGAAGAACCTAAGAATTTGTGGTGATTGCCACAACGCCATAAAAATTATTTCAGCCATTTCTGGTAGGGAAATCACTGTTAGAGATACTCACAGGTTTCATTGCTTTAAAGAAGGACAATGTTCATGCAGAGATTATTGGTGATAATATAATCAAAGGTGCTACACTGCTACTTTACCGGGAATTTGAGTTGTTCTACCATGACTTATAGATCTACTAAGCAGCCAAGCTAAACTGAATGTTTGCAGAGCTTACTTGCAGAATCCTACTAAAGAGTTAGTTTGAACCAAGTTCTCTTGTCAATTTAGAGCTATCTCAATTTTGAACTCTTGTTTTATTAAGCCATTTTTTGTCTTAAATATTTCACCCCCTTCGTTTTCAGATACTGTGTGCACACCTTAGATATAGAGTCTTCAAACACAAATTCTGCCAGAAGAATATAAGATTAAAAAGAAAAAAGAAAAACATTGCCTTGGTTTAACAAAGCACAACTCTGAAATCTTATTAGTAATATCAAAGCATATTATGGTTTTTTCTTTGATAACTTGCACTAAGCATTCATCATAAAGCTTGGTCACTGAATTTGATGATTGCAGGTTGTACACAAGATGGTCTTGAAGCTGAACTGCGACAGCTTCTCAAACTGACGCTGCAAAATGATATTTTCTCTAAAAACATAACCTTCATATATGTTCATACACATGTGTTGGTTGGTGCAACCAAAGCATCCAATGAATTCCTACAGCAGGAACCTTATAAGGCTGCTCCCTATGGGATCCTTTAGAATATGCATGCTAATGCTGGTGAATTAGGAAGAGGCCTACAACACTTAAAGAAATACTGCAAAATAATTATCATTGACACACCCTAGTGATGGACTTCAAAGAATGGAAGAAAAATGATTATCATCCCTGAGAGTCCAAATAATCATAGCCTGCTTTCTGATTAAAATCTTGAGCCTCAAGTCTCGTCTTGTGGCACTCACCGCTGCCATCCAGATTAAATTTCACCTTGAACACCCACTTGCAACCGATAGTATGTTTACCATGAGTCAGTGAAGTAATAGTCCAAGTCCTGTTCTTCTCAAGGGTGAGTAACTCCACACTGATTGCATTTCTCCAACACTCATGCACAACATCTTGTTGATACGTCCTTGGCTTCGAGGTTGTGATTATTGCCAGGGAAAAGGCTCTACGGGTGGGAGACAGCTTCCCATAATCCACAAGGTGATGCAAACCGCATCTCTCTCAACATGATTGGTAGCTGGAACTCCCTGTCCGAAGCAGCATGCAATGATTAGGTGAGTACGAAGATATGAAGAATCATAAAGAAAAGGGATCAAAGTCATCAAAATTAGAACCAATAGTCGGTGTAAAAGATGGCAAAGTACCCTTTGCATGTAGCAATTAATTTATAAGACAAACAATGCTCATAAAATTCAACATTTCTAGACAAATATAATTCCCTTGTATTGAGATCAAATAATGTATAACCCCTTTGTACTTTATCAGAGATGATAAATGTGCCTTAACTTGAGTCTATGCAATTGTGTGGCTTTGATTTTTCTCACAATTTTAGCATTTACCTATCCGTATGCAGCTTGAGCTACAGTATGCAGCTGAAACCAATAAGCTGCACCCACCTCATGAGTATGTCCCATGGGTAGTTGTGGATGGAGAACCACTCCATGAGGTTAGTTTATAATTTTACAAATTCGTTCTTCACTATTCGAAAAAAAGAGTTGACAAATTAGTCCTTCTATTCAAAATATATACATGTCACATTATACATTTCAGAACCATTTCAGAACCAGTTTTATGGTTCATGAAACCAAATCAAAACTGGATTGAAGAGAGAAATCGGTTCTAAACCGATTTGAAAAAACAAAAACCAAATTTAAACCGGTTTTAGAATTTAAATTCGGTTTTATTTACAAACCGATTTTAAATTCAGTTTTATGTATAAAACCGGTTTTAAATTTGGTTTTTTTTTAATCCAAATCTAAAATCTGGTTTTTTTAAATCCAAATTCAAAATTCGTTTTTTTTTTTTATAAAATTCAGTTTTAAAACCAGATTTTTTAACCAAAAATTCAGTTTTAAAACCAATTTTTGAAAATCCAGTTTTAAAACCAGTTTCTTCAACCAAAAATCCAATTTTAAAACTAGTTTTTAAAAATCCAATTTTCAAACCAAATATTTTAACAAAAAATTCACTTTTAAAACCAGTTTTTAGAAATTCAATTTTCAAACCATAATTTTTTTAAAAGTAAAATTAATACTAAAGTCATTTTAAAGTATATAGGTTCATTACAACTAGAATTTGGTTCTTTATAAATCTAATGACAATAGCTAATATATATAACATTTAATCTTATTAATGGACAAGCATGCTACTATAACCATGAAAACAATGTCACTCATTTTCAACTTCACATACACGATTATTTTTTAAATTCTTTTTAGTGATACAGGTACCAAAAACAATAATCTCCTCTTAAATAATACCAAATATCATTAGTTGTGCATGCAATTGGTCAAGGCAAAAAAAAATTGTTAATAAATAATATCAGAAAAAGTTCATAGAATGAAGGCAAAGGAGATAATCATGCAACCAGAAAATAGACATTTAACATCATATTAAACACAACAAAATTAGAAGACAAGAAAAAAGAACTAAGTCGAAAAAGAGATGCCAAAACAGCAAAAATAGTTCAAACTCGGTCAAATATATGTCGAATTGATCAAATAAGAATAAACACATACAATACAATTAATATTTTGAGAAAATCAGCATTTTGACCACCCAAAGTTTCGGTTTTGAACAAAATTGCCCCCCAAAAGAAAAAAAAAACCGTTTAAATTTGGATTAGGAATTTTTTTTTCACCAATTCAGTCTTAGATTAGGATTTTTTCAATTTGGATTTTAATTTGGATATGGATTTGGATATGAATTTAAACCGTGTAAATGATTTGGATTAAAAATCCAAACTATAAAAGAGATCCAATTTGGTTTGGATTTTTTTAAATGGTTTGGTTTGGATTTGGTTTAAAATCCAATATTTGAATTTTTTTGCCCAGCCCTAATAATGTGTCTAGTAAGGGTATGGTGAGGGATAAATCTGTCCGGTTAGTGATAGATTCCTTATTGTCCCTTATGCTTAAACAATCTCATTATAGACATAATACATGATATAGTTCAATGGATAGCCTAGAAAGAAAAATATTTTTCTTAGCTCTTTTATCAAACTTCTTTCTATCATGAGCCAATGTCAATGCATATGCCAAACAACCGAACACTAATATCTGCATCTTTACCAAATAGTAAAGCAAAGGGTGTCTGATTTTTCAAAATAGGACTGGGCAACCTATCTATTATATGAACAGCTTGTCCAACTGCAAAGCTTCATAAGGTTTTTGGTAAACAAGATTGAAACATTAGAGCTCTTGTAACATTAAAAATGTGTTGATATTTTCTCTTAACAATTCCATTTTATCATAGGGTGTCAACACAAGATGTTTAGTGCAATATGCCTTGTGAATTATAATATGAAGTAATCTCAAACTCAAGCTCATTATTGGATCCAGTAACTTTAATTTGAGTTTGAAATTGGGCTTTTACATATGCAACAAAATTTTGAACCAAATTATTTGCCTCTGATTTCAGTTTCATAAAATAAACCCAAACAAATATGGTTTTATTATCTATTATTGTTAAAAAATATTTAAAACTTTGTAATGAGATCACCATATGGTATGCACCAAATTGAAACTGTTCAAACTCTTAGATTCACTGAGTGGAAAAAGAAGTTGATAGAGAGGCGCCTACTACTAACAGGTTTGGACTATGTTACAAAAGGAGAGGCAAGTAGAGGTCAAGTAGAAGTGTTTTAAGAGTTGTTAGGATATCCAGCTGGCTGATAGGTTGTTATAAATAGCTAGGTTATAGTTAGTTGAGAGAATATAGTTTTTCTGTTGTGAATTCTGTTAGAAGTTGGAGAGAATCTCTCTCTCTCTGAGCTAGTAGTTCCAGCTGTGTAAAACCTTTTAGGGTGAGCTAATTGGCCCTCCCGGTGTATCAATAAAGCTTGATCATTCTGCTATTGCTAGTCCTATCAACTGGTATCAGGAGCTTGAGGATCCCGACGCTGAATGGTGCAATCGAGATCGAGGAAAATGGAGACACGATTTGACACAATTGAATCGTGCATGGAGGAGATGTTCCGATCGATGTAGGAGACGCTACAGCGCTTCGATTCCCGAATAGATGCGTTCGAAAATCGCGCGCCTAATCGGAATGAGCGTGGTTCACTGGGATCGCACCTGGCCGCAGGCTCATCGGCCGGAAGCCGCGGCGCGCCGGAGCAATGGCGAAAGCTGGAACTTCCGATCTTCCGCGGAGACGACGCGGTGGTTTGGGTTGAACGTATGGAGCAATTCTTCTTGCTGTGCACAGTGCCAGAGGAGGAATGGCTCACAGTCGCCACCTTTGCAATGGAAGGAAGGGCATTCACGTGGTTCAGGTGGTGGGAGGCGACGGCGCCGGTGCTGCAGTGGCGGTTTTTCAGTGCGGCGCTGCTACGACATTTTCAACCGGAACGGCTACAGAGCCCTTATCAAGCGCTGCTGAAGATGAAACAGACGAACTCAGTGCGGGACTACGTTGACCAGTTCGTGCTTCACGCGCGGTCCTTCCGCGGAATTGTGCCAGAATTTCTGATGGATCTCTTCTTGAACGGGCTGAAACCAGAAGTGGGGGAAGAATGTAAACTTTTCCCATACCAGTCAGTAGACGAGTTAATAGAACTGGCTCAGAAGGTCGAAAACCGCAACGCTGCCTTGCGAGGGGTATCGGGACGCGGTAAATCACTGGCTCCCAACTTCGCCGTTGCCAATTCAACCGCCACCAAAATGGTGCACCCCACTACAGCGTCTAACTCTGCAGCAAGCAACAGCGTGGAGTCAACGACGGATCCCTTGCGACGGCGCGGATTAAGACATCTCAGCAACGAGGAATATAGAGCTAAGCGGGCCAAGGGGGAATGCTTCCTCTGTGACGAACCATACACTGCAGATCACAACTGCAAGAATAAAGAGTTCAAGCTTTTCATCATGGAGCCAGACTTTGAAGCGGATTGGTTACAGCATGAGGCAGTCCCAGAAACAGGGGAACAGGGACAATTGGAGCTCAAATTCATGAGCTTGAGTGGACATCACAAGTCAATCAAAGCCTGGGCAGAGATAAATGACCGCCGTGTATGCGTTCTCATAGATTGTGGAGCTTCGGACAACTTCGCGACACCAGAGATTATCACCGAGTTGGGCCTGAGAATTGACAACACCCCTAAGTTCCAGGTCAGGGTAGCGGACAGTACCAATAAAGGGGGACAGGGAAGGTGTTTGGGTGTCACGCTCCAATTCAAGGAAGTGGCAATCAAGGAAGACTTCTTCATCTTCCCAACTGACGAAGCGGAATTTGTCCTGGGACTGGCGTGGCTAGATAAGTTGGGAGACGTTCTCACAAACTTCAAAAAACCACGCCTTCGATTTCGGAATGGGGACAGCATGGTTATATTGCAGGGGGACCCGGAGCTGTGCTATGGAGGTATGCACCTTCAATCTGCAGTTTTGTCCATTCAGGAAGGGGGAGAAGGATTTATGGTCCAACTATGGCCCATGGCCTTGCAAGCGGCTACAGTATCGCAGGTGCCGCAGGTAATCAAATCGGTGTTAGCTTCCCATTCTAAGGTGTTTCAGACACTACCAGGGCTGCCACCACATCGTTGCCATGATCATGCCATTCCACTTATAGAAGGAGCTTCAGTTCCGAATATAAGACCTTATCGTTACCCGCACCATCAGAAAGCAGAACTAATGGTACGAGAAATGCTGGCCTCAGGGATAATTCGGCCAAGCTCCAGCCCTTACGCGAGTCCAATATTGTTGGTGAAGAAAAAGGATGTTAGCTGGAGATTTTGTGTCGATTATAGGGCGTTAAATGGTATTTTGGTGCCGGATAAATTTTCTATTCCCGTCATTGATGAGCTACTCGATGAATTAGCGGGACCTGCAGTTTTCTCTAAGCTGGATTTAAAATCGGGGTACCACCAAATTCGGATGAGGGACCAAGACATCCACAAGACCGCCTTCCGCACTCATGAGGGCCATTATGAGTTTCTAGTCATGCCCTTCGGCTTGACCAACGCCCTTAGCTCCTTCCAAGCCTTGATGAATGACATTCTTAAGCCTCTATTGTGAAAATTTGTCCTAGTCTTTTTCAATGATATCCTCATCTACAGTCAGGATATGGCTAGCCATGCCCTTCATCTCCAACAAGTTTTCCAGATTTTAGTGGAGAACCAGCTGGTGTTAAATGAGAAGAAATGCACATTCGCAGTGAGCTCGGTGGAGTACTTGGGCCACATTATCTCAGCACAAGGGGTCTTGGCGGATCCTAACAAAACCACAGCAATGCTAGAGTGGCCGGTGCCTACGGACCAACGAGCTTTACGGGGATTCTTGGGCCTTACCGGCTACTATAGGCGGTTTGTGCAAGGATATGGGGTAATCGCCAAGCTGTTAACGGAGTTGACAAAGCGAAATGCGTTTGAATGGAATGACAAGGCACAAGAGACTTTCAAGAGATTGAAGAGGCTGATGGCAGACCTACCGACTCTAGCAGTTCCGGATTTCAATCAAGACTTCGTTTGGAAACAGATGCATCGAGTGAGGGGTTGGGTGCGGTGCTGTCCCAGCAAGGCAGACCAATAGCATTCCTAAGCCAAGCACTATCTCCAAGGGCCCGACAAAAATCTGCATATGAAAGGGAGTTGATGGCCATTGTCTTCGCTGTCCAAAAGTGGCGGCATTACTTGTTGGGTCGCCATTTTATTGTTCTCACAGATCAGCGAAGTCTGAAGTTCCTCATGGACCAGCAACTCATGGACCCAACTTACTTGAAGTGGACCACTAAATTGTTAGGCTTGGATTTTGAGATCCAATACCGGCCAGGCCTTGAGAATAAGGCAGCAGATGCGTTGCCACGGCAAATGATGGCAAGGGCGATTTCAGTAGTACATATGAACCTCTGGGAAACGGTGGAAGAGGAGGTGGCTCACGACCAAGAGCTACAAAAGATTGTGATCGCCCTGCAGCAGGGGCTGGATGACTATCCAGGGTATTCCCTCCACAAGGGTCGGCTGTTTTATCAAGGGAGAGCAGTGTTGCCTGCAAATTCTTCTCAGATCCCACTTTTGCTGGCTGAGTCCCATGACAGCGGGGCGGGTGGACATTCAGGCTTCTTTCGAACCTATAAGCGGCTGGCAGCAGCGGTTCATTGGCGCGGCGTGAGGCAACAGATCAGGGATTACGTTGCGGGTTGCCACACTTGCCAGCAAAACAAGCATGCAGCGATGAAACCGGCAGGGCTGTTGCAGCCACTACCAGTTCCGTAGCGAGTTTGGGAGCACGTTACGATGAATTTTGTGGCGGCATTGCCAAAATCCAAAGGCATGGACACTATCCTAGTAGTGGTCGATCGGTTAACTAAATATGCTCACTTTATCCCCTTAGCCCATCCATTTTCAGCCAAGGAGGTGGCACTAGCCTTTATTAAAGAGGTAGTTAAACTACACGGTTCCCCAAGTCAATCATATTGGATAGGGATAGGGTGTTCATGAGTAAGTTTTGGTCTGAACTGTTCCAAGCAGCAGGGACAAAATTGAAGTACAGCACGACATTTCATCCACAAACCGATGGCCAAACCGAGGTGGTGAATCGCTGTTTGGAGACTTATTTGCGGTGCTTTGTGGGGGGCTACCCGAAGAAATGGTTGGAGTGGCTACCATGGGCGGAGTTTTGGTTTAATACCTCCTACAATGCCTCAGCCCAAACAACTCCATTTCAAGCACTTTATAGGGTGCCGGCACCTATTCTTTTTCGGGGAGAGACGTTTCCATCACATGTTGAGGAGGTAGCAGCATTGACCGCAACCAGGGATGCGGTGTTGGCAGAGTTAAAGATGCACTTGGTGTAGGCTCAGCAGCGGATGAAACAA
This sequence comes from Arachis ipaensis, assembly GCF_000816755.2. Lineage (NCBI taxonomy): Eukaryota > Viridiplantae > Streptophyta > Magnoliopsida > Fabales > Fabaceae > Arachis > Arachis ipaensis. The sequence continues at coordinate 9,617,658 of NC_029785.2, forward strand.
GCAGCGGATAGGCATCGAAGGGATGTCGAGTTCAACCCATCCTCAAGGGTGCAGACTTCACCCGGTCTTCCATGTTAGCAAGTTGAAAAAGGCTGTCCCGCCGCCGCAGCAGGTAGAGACGCTTCCACCAGGGCTAGTTGAGGATGGTGAGCTGGTGATGCAGCCATCCCAGATTGTGGCATCACGAACCGCAGAGGATGGGGCCTTGGAGTATTTGGTGCGCTGGGTGGGCCTATCTCCTTGTGAGGACAGCTGGGAGCGAACGGCGACATTGCGGGCCACCTTTCCGGAGCTCCACCTTGAGGACAAGGTGGTTGTCCGAGGAGGGAGTATTGATAGAGAGGCGCCTACTACTAACAGGTTTGGACTATGTTACAAAAGGAGAGGTAAGTAGAGGTCAAGTAGAAGTGTTTTAGGAGTTGTTAGGATATCCAGCTAGCTAATAGGTTGTTATAAATAGCTAGGTTATAGTTAGTTGAGAGAATATAGTTTTTCTGTTAGAAGTTGGAGAGAATCTCTTTCTCTCTGAGCTGGTAGTTCCAGCTGTGTAGAACTTTCTAGGGTGAGCTAATTGGCCCTCCCGGTGTATCAATAAAGCTTGATCATTCTGCTATTGCTAGTCCTATCAGAAGTCTTTTTTGTTTGGCAGTAAGAATCCTCTGTAGGTGAGGTAGGAGTCCATGCTTGTGGTAACAAGTATCCACAAGATGTTTAGCTTTGTAGCAATAAGAACAAGTTTTGGAGGTGTGTTTTCATCCTTTGTCAACTCGACCTCCTCGTATTCTTCGTCCTCTGCCTCTGGGGACACTATTGACACTGCTGGCAAAATTATGCACTGAGTTTGCCAAAGCTGTAAAGTTTCTTGCCTCTAGGTCTAGTCCATTAAGTTGTCTTTCTTGTTGAGTGCGTAAAGAAAAATTTCATTGATGATTGGGACAGATTTCATCAATATTATTTGGGATCTAACATTTCCAAACTGTATATTCAATCCTCTCAAAAATTTTATTGCATATATTTTATTCTAGTCTCTCATATTTTCTAATCTTCAGTCACATCCTTGCACCTTGGAACCTTTTTTTTTATATTTGGTGTCTACCTTGGACCTGGTTTAAAACTATCAATATCTCTAACTTCCCATATTGCCTTCAATTTTGTGAAGTAATCGATAATGCTTAGATTTTTCTTGCTTTATACAATTCCTCTTCCAATTCTGCAATTCCAAGGATCGCCATGATAGTACCTGTGCCTTAAATCAGGCCATAAATCCATATCAATTTCATTCTAAGAAACACTTTGTTCAATTTTACTCAGTTGACAGATTCAGCTAAGACACCACATATGAGTTACATTTATCTCAAGCTATGTATTCGGGATCATTTTTATCCGGTTTTAGAATTGTTCCATCAATGAATCCTAATTTGTTCTTTGATTTTAATGCTAACTTCATGGACTTTGACCAAGAATTATAATTTTAAGTATTCAAGACAATCGACGCAACAGAAACTCCAGGATTCTCACCTGGATGTAGATAGTAGACACTCGACGGATCTACACGTATATTCATATTGGATCTTGTTGCATTCAACTGTAGATTTGAAAGCCAATTTAGTAAGCGAGCTAAGTTCTGAAGCTCATCAGCTGAGAACTCTTGATTTTGATTTGGATCTCAATTCATTTCTAATTCTAGATCGGAAGCTTTTTCCATTGTTGCTGATTCACAACACCGCAAGCGTCAAGGTCTGTCACTCCTCTCGAATTCTATCAATCTACCACGCTCATCGCACCATGATGAAACTGTGGTCTAGATCGAGTTTTGGAAAGAAAAGAGGGAGAGAAACTCCGAGTGAATGGAAGAAGAGCACATTCTCATCAATCGGGCTAGTTACCAATTAGGATATCAGCCAACTACTGTCATCTACAGTTAATTATTACTTTAAAACTCATTTCACTCTCCTTCTCACACTAAAAAAAGAACAACTGAAGTTCTCATCCTTCCCTTTTTTTCTCTCACGGCTTCTTCCCCAACAGCAACACTCCTCCGCGTGGCTGCCTTTGCTACCACACTACAATCGGTTCTCTACCGTCGCTGTTTGCTGCCTCGTCGAAAGTCTATGCTGTCCACCATGACTCATCTGCGTCATCTGTCATATCATGCCAGAAGAACATCGCTGCAGTGGCCTACTTCAAAGTGTTGCTGTTAGCAATTGTCGTCTTCTTGGTTTTTTTTTTTTAATCAGTTGGGGGGTGCCAAAAGGCCCAAAAGAAACAAAACTAAAGAATAATCTTAGGAAACACTACTCTTCTACTATCAGCCAGAATATGAGGAAGAAGCACAAAGGGCACTTCATCGAAGCAAGTGAGCCCTGTTTGATGGTCTTGGCCATGCTTTGGAAGAGAATCTGCACTAAAATAGCTTCTCTATAGATATGCTTGATTGTGATTGTCTGAATCTTCACTAGCAGCTCTTGAATAGAAAGAATTAGGGAGGTATTTGTGTGAACTGTGAAGTTCAATCGAGTTCTTCTGGATTAGGGAGAGCGCTACCCTTTTTTTTTTGTCAGTGTTTTGGATAACCTCCAATCCTAGGTATCCCAATGGATTGGACAACTCTCAATCCTAGATACATAACACACCCACACACTCCACACATTTACCAAATTTTCTCTTCAATTGCAATTTCTAGGATTTGAACCCTAGACATTTGAAGTGGGAAGGGGGAGATATGCCATGTGAGCTAAGGTTTATTGGCGGGAGAGCGCTACCCTTGAATCAGATTCCACATTCAGCTTTTTTTTTTTTGGTCAAGCGGATTGGACAGCCCCCAATCCTAGGCATTACACCCATGTTTCACACACTCACACAACACACTCACACACACTACCATGAGTACTATGGGTTCTTAAACAACAACCAGCCTCAGTTGGAATTTGAACCTGGTGCACCTCCTAGCAAGGCAAACATAATTGCCACTCGACCAAGCCTTGCGGTGCGATTCCACATTCAGCTTGTTGATTCCCAACTTCACAGCCATTTTAATTCCAATATATATGGCCCAAAGCTTAGCCATCGTTATGGTACAGGTTCCAATATTCATACTGAAGCCCACAAGCATTCTACCCCTGAAGTTCCTTAACAACCCGCCACATGCTCCTCTGCTTCCTAGTTGAAGAACTGATCCATCCACATTAAGTTTGATCCATCCTTCTTCCGGTGGTTCCCAACCTACTTGTTCCTTCTTGTGTAAGCTTAGAAGCTTCTTACTTTTCGCTGTTAGATTAAGAACCAGATCATAATTCTCTGTTAGAGCTTTGATCATTTGTAAAGCTTGATTGCTCTGTGTGTTCTCTCTAAAAATAAGTTCATTCCTGCACTTCCATGTTGTATTGCAGGTTGGTATGAAGGTAATGGACTATAGGTTTCCATTTTGATTTGGCGAGACTTTTTTCCAAGTTTGTCTTTATATTTGTGGATGTTTTTTTTTTTTATGTTTTGGATTTTTTTTAGGT
>NC_029785.2:9621207-9621533 GCF_000816755.2 Arachis ipaensis
AATTTTGGATTTTCTTTTTAATGTTTCTAAATATTTTTTAATTATTTTTTTATGTTCTTTTTCAATAATTTTAAACGTTAAAAAAAACGTTTCTTTTGTTAGGATTTAGATATTTGTTTTTGTTAAATTTTGAAACTTTTTAATGATTTTAGATTATTTTTATTAGATTTTGAATTTTTTATTATAAAATTAACTAGTTTATTAAAAAGTTGGCTAAAGAAGTATCAGTTACCTAGATTTTTTTCTATTCTCATATATGATAGAAAAACAGAAATGAACAAATCAATTAGAATTCTAAATATGGCTTCCTATTTATATCTACAACT
>NC_029785.2:9621847-9625471 GCF_000816755.2 Arachis ipaensis
CTTTTCTTTATATATATATTTTTTTTCCTTAAAAAAAGTAAAATATTTTATACTTATAATAAAGCATTAAGTTAAATCTCTCTGATTACTACGTTACTGGACTAAACCTAGCGTTAGACGTGAAAATTATTCTTCGTAGAGATCGTTCGTATAATTGTTAAGTAAATGAAGAAAAATATTTTATTGTGTTCTTCGTCTTATTCCAATACATATAAGTTTTACTATTCCTCCATTATCTTTTAATCAGATTTAGTTAAATTTTAATAAAATAAAATATAAATAATTAATAATTAATAGAATAAGAATAAAAATTAATAACAATTTTATTAACTTATTATAATCTATATTATTTATATATTAAATAATGAATTTAATTCGGATCGACTCGATCAATCAACAATATGCTAGTCTCATTGCCCGTCTTTGCCTCTTTATCATTAGTGTCGTTGCCACCACTCCACCATAACCACTGGCAGCAACAAGAAGAAAGTGTGGAGGAAGTGGTAGCGGCATTGCGAATTAAGATGACATGAATATTTTTTTTATATAAAATTAATTTTATTATATTCAACCTTGTATAATAAATTAAAAATTAGACAAGAAAGTAACATTATTATATAGTTATGGGATACCACACAATAATATAAAAATTACAAACATAATACTATCAAGCCTTGCACTGTTGTACCTAATTCTTTTTAGTTTATCTTAAATGGAACTTCATATGAAGGTGTTTGTAGTTGTCCTAAAATGAAAATGCAACCCAAATATTAGTATGTGTCATATTGCTCAATCGAAAAGAATTTTATTTATTTTTTACTAACAATTACAAACTTTGAAATTAAATCTTCACATAAAGAAATGACTTTAGACATTTTTGTATAAGTTTTCACTCATCTAATAATATATAGGCCAATTAGGACCTTATTTCGGAACAAAATAAAATTATTAAAAAATAACAAAATCGCATATATGGAGGGATATCTAATTAAGTGTATCATATGGCCACGCTGCGGAGAACAACAGTTTCAATAGTGAGACCAGGACCAAAGCCAAAAAGTACGCCCCAATCAAGTCCTTCACCGGTAGTTTTAAGTCCTTCTTCAAGGGACTTCTTCCTCATTAAATCCATGATGAAGAACACACACGCACTTGACATGTTACCGTAATTGCTAAGCACGTCTCTAGTGGCATTCATCTTCTCTGGTTTCAAGTTCACTTTCTGTTCAACCTGATCCAAAATTGCACGTCCACCAGGGTGTGCAATCCAAAATATTGAGTTATAATCAGATATACCCAATGGATCAAAAGCTTTACTGAGCGCATCATTGATGTTTTGTGAAATAATATCAGGAACACTCTTATTAAGATAGAATGTAAGCCCAACTTCACGAAGGAGACCACCGATGGCTCCATGGCTGTTAGGGACAAGTTTTTGATCAGTCGAAACAATTTCAAAGATAGGCTTTTCAACCTCTGGCACAGGATCAGAACCAATGATAATCGCAGCAGCTCCATCAGCAAACAAGGCTTGCCCTACAAGACTATCCATGTCTGTCTCACTAGGACCACGGAAAGTGACTGCGGTATTCTCAGAACAAACGATAAGCACACGAGCATCCTTGTTGTTTTCAGCCAAGTCCTTAGCCAAACGAAGGACAGTGCCACCGGCGAAGCAGCCTTGGTGGTACATCATGTACCTCTTGACGGATGGGTCGAGTCCTAAGAGTACGATGAGTTCGTAATCAACGCCAGGCAATGCAACACCGCTGGTGGTGCAGAAGATCAAATGTGTGATCTTAGACATTGGCTGACCCCATTCCTTGATGGCCTTGGTTGCAGCCTCTTTTCCAACCCTTGGTACCTCCCTGATCATCATGTCTTCCCTTGCATCCAACGACGGTGCTTTGTATGCGCACATGTTAGGATTCTCTTTCAGTATCTCTTCTGTTAAGTACATATGTCTGTTCTTGATTTGTGTTCTCTCACCTGAAATAATAATGTATAATTCACATCCATCATTACTTTTGATGTGGTTTAGAAAATGATATATATAGCAATAATATTAGTCTTGAGTTATTTTTATAGTGACTTGAATTTTTAATAAGTACCATTTTAATATATAGTTTATCAAAATTTGTAGTTATAAAAGTATTATTAAGTAGTTATTTTTATTAATATTAAATAGTGAATATGATATGTTGTATAATATGTTAATTTTGTGTTTTAATTAATATAAAAGTAAAACAATAAATATTTTCTTGATAAATATTAAATAAAACGAAACTAAAACACTTAATAAAAATACGTACAAATGCGCTGAAACTTCTTCTTGAGATCAGTCATGTGTTCACTGTTAGTTACTCTAAAATAATAATCAGCATATGTGCTCTGATCAATACAATTTGGTGGATTTGCTGTGCCTATCGCCAATACAGTTGCAGGGCCTTCTGCCCTTTGAACTTTGCGGATCTCACTCACAGACACCATCTTTTCCTAGCTGTGTTTTTTGGTATAGCAACGCTTAGCTATGTTCTTTGGGATAGCAAAGCTTATTAGCTATGTTCTTTGGTATTTTGGTGAAGACTTAGGCAGGGGGAGGGGGGATATTTATACCCATGAGAGTAGGGGCATATGTGGAATTAAATGGACAAATTGGAACATATGTAGGAAACGTACTCAACTCAGTATAGTAAACTACTCGTAATAATGTTCCTGGATTCAAGCGATCAGCTGATGTATTCTGACTTCTTGGTTGTTTTATTGTTTTACTTTGACTTTGATTGTGCATAACTGCATATATATTCGTGTAGTTTTAGTATTAATTCATGATATTATTATTATGGATGGCGGCTCAGATATTCTGACTTCTTAGTGATTTATGTATCTATGTTTTGTGCTTGCCCAGAATATAGAATTTGTTATTTTTTTGTTCATCGTAGAATATAGTATTTGTTAATTTAATGTGTGTTTTATTTTTATTTGTTTGCGAAAATTTTCCTTTCTTTTAATTTGATCGTTCTAATGCATCGAATCATACTATAGCAACTTTTAGCACGCAGAATTGTTATTAGGAGAAGATAAGATTTTATATGTGACGGCTATTTCAAATTTTGAATAGGATCAATTTTATAGTATGTGTCTAATTTTTGTATAATTTTTTATAATAAATTTTCAATATTTAAAAATTATTTATTTTTTAATTTTTAAATTAAATATTAATTTTTAAATTTCTTTTTGATAAATTAAATACTATTTTTTAAACACTATAATAATTACCTTTAATAGAGGTAGCTGGGCATCACGTGCTTCATTAGTACCATTTGTCCATGTCATGTTGAAATCTCTTCGAAGCAAAAATGTTCATGTGTTATTTATTAATTAACTAGTGGTACTTATTGTATATTTATGATCTTATCATTTTTATATAAATTTCATTATTCAAAGTGAACATGTAGTTTGACTGGGGGTGTGAGGAGGTTGGTGGATAACAATGGAGTCTACCACCATAATGGTCTTAATTAATTAGTCATGCTTGACCAAATTAAATAATAACATAAAAAATATTAAATATGAAATAATATTTTATAGATAGATTATTATTTATATTTTGTTTTATCAATT
>NC_029785.2:9625640-9626538 GCF_000816755.2 Arachis ipaensis
AGTTTGTAAAAAAAATTGAAAAGTGAGTTTATAAAAATTAATGTAATTAATTTATTAAATTTAAAGACTAATTAAAAATTGATAACTTATCGTCTAACTAACATTTTTCTAATAAAACAATGCTTTTAAAACAATAATATTGCAATAATACATTTGTTTAAGATATTCTGGTAGTTGTGTCCATATCAGCATGCATGCAATAATACATCCCCTCAAGTGTGTATGTAAGAGGCATAGGTCGTAAGTCTTCATTGGCAACGATATAAATATTATGTTGCTCTTTTCTTAATATATAATAATATAATATACCCACCTGTTAAGAATTATTACAGATAAACAATAGTTTGGATTCTTAATTGATGTCTGGGTTAAAGATCAATTACAAAAAATTAACGGTGATTGGATTAAATTGTAATGCTGCCACGGTTGAAGAGGCGTGCGAAACTCTAGGATGTAAGGAGATAAAATTACCGATTAAATATTTGCAGACACCATTGAGAACAAATCTAAAACGTGTAGTAACTTGCCATCGAATGATTAAAAAATTAGAGGAGAGACTAAAAAGATGGAAAGACAAATTTTTACTCAAAAGCTGAAAAACGCTAAAAAAAGATTGAGCAAGTGTGGCCTTATTCCACAGGCATTGGTGAACTGCGTATTGTGCTGAGTTAAAGGAAAAAACAGTTCATCGTGTATTTTTTGCATGCGACTTGGTCTAGAAAATTTGGGGGGCAATATAAGATCTGTTTAGATAGATCTATAAGTAACTTTTTTTTATTTTTAACTTATAAAAAAATATAATATTAATATTTAGTACAATTTTTAAAATTAAATTATAACTTTTTAAAGAATTATTTAAGTACTTATAAAAAAATTAAAAAAAAATTTCTCTTATAAT
>NC_029785.2:9626688-9630396 GCF_000816755.2 Arachis ipaensis
CTAAATACAAAATAATTTACTTATCAACTACTTTTAATATAATTATTTATTATTTATCATTTGCTTAGCTACCGGACTACCGGAGATGTGGCCTTTTTTTTAACAAACACGTAAATATAATGTGGCTGGCTGGGTCACTTTAACTGCTATATGTTGATCACAATTCTTTTTCAAAGTATGTCCATCTGATTGCTTTAATATTAAATTTATGCAAGGCCAAAATGGTACCTACGTGAAAGGTCTACAGAAAACACTGGGATCACACACAAACTGCAGCCACCACTTGACCGCACTACCATCACCCTTGGACAGCGACAATCAACTCTACTGTTCCCTTGCCACTGAACCATTGGCCCCTTGTGCACAATCGTCCCATTCAAAAAAATCTTGACAAATACTCAACAACATTGTCTATATTAAAAGCATTACAAAAATTTGAAGTATAAAGACTTTCCGCATGCTTTTATTTCCAAGATAACTGATACAAATACCCATTAAGAATTCGAAAGCACAAAAAAGTTAGCATGGAATCATAGATAATAAGTGTGTGAATGTACATATTTGAATTGCAAAGATCAGAGTTATCAACCTAGCAAAAGAAGAGCACTTATGTCCGATACCTATACCAGTTACACCATGGCCAACATCAAGTTCATCACTCTGTCGATAAGCCTCAAGATCCATCTAAATATTTAATATAAATTCATGAAGAAAATGCCCAACCAAAAGTGTAAGATACGTATATATCTTTGTTAAAATTTCATGCCATCCAACACAAAACCATCTTAAAAAATAAGGCTTAACACCACAGCTTCAATTCTCCTCGTTCAATCCCAAAAGACCATACTCTTAAATCAAAGTTTTGTCATATCTTTCTAATCAAGGTCTTCATTTAAGATTAACCTTCTCAAACTCCCAAAATTTAGCAATACTACCAGTAATCACCACATGAGCAAATCCCACATTTGAAGTGATGGAAGCGATTTGAATCCCTCATAATAATGTCCCTCTCAGTAATTCTGGATATGAACTTAGCAGCATTATGGCAATCACCGCAGACACGCAAGTTCTTGAATATCCTAATGGGACTTCTTGGTGAGGTGCTGATAATACCAAACGCCATTGCCAATCTCTCGCTATGACTCATCAAAATCTGCTCTTTTTCGTCATCCTCAACATCTTGCAGGACAAAACTGTAGTCCGGAACATAACCAAGGTTCTTCATTTTGGCAGTCAAAACCCTTAATTCCTCGTATATCTCAGTGCATTTAGGATGGCTTTGGTTCCCAGTGTAGAAGACTTCAACTATATTGCCCACTACAACAGAGCTCCATCCTGGAGTCTTCCTCAGACCACGATCTCTGGCCAATGATCTTACTTTAGTCACTCCTTCCCATTTGCCAATGTTTGCATACATATTTGATAACAAAACATAATAGCCAACATTTTCAGAATCAACTTCCAACAAACGACTTGAAGCAAAGGTACCCAAATCTACATTTCCATGTATTCTACAAGCACTAAGAAGAGCCCCCCAGATCGACGCATCAGGCTGTATGGGCATGCTGCTCACTAAATTATACGCCTTCTCCAAATACCCAGCACGTCCAAGCAAATCAACCATGCAACCATAATGTCTCAAATTTGGCTTGATTCCATGCTCTTTCTGCATCAAATCAAAGCAGCGTTCGCCCTCATTCACTAAGCCAGAATGACTACATGCCGACAACAAAGATACGAATGTGATATGATCTGGCTCTACCCCTTCAGCTAGCATATCCTTGAAAAGTTGGAGTGCTACTTCTCCATCTCCGTGAATCCCAAGAGACGATATTATAGCATTCCAAGGAACTGAAGTTTCCCGTGGAATTTCATTGAATAATGATATTCCATCAACTAACCTCCCACATTTTCCGTACATGTCAATTAGGCTAGTAGCCACAAAGATATCCTTGTAGAGACAGTTCTTAATTAACCTTCCATGAATTTTCATTCCTTGTTGCAAAGCTCCAACATGTGAATATGCTGGGAGAATGCTCACCCATGTCCCTTGGTTGGGGATTATCTTTGTACACTCTTCCATCATGTTGAAAGCATCAACTGCCTCACTTGCAAGACCATTCTGTGTGTAACCTGTGATCAAAGTGTTCCATGAAATTATATCTTTAACAGGTAGTTGTTCAAAAACCGTTCGAGCACAATTCATAGCACCCAATTTCGCATACATATTCACAAGTGCATTTCCAATCACAACATCCTTTTCAAGCCATTCATGCCTAATAATGAATCCATGAATTGAACTGCTTATCCTTCGATCACTTAACTGACCAAATATTGAAGCCAAACTTACAATTGTCAACAAGTCAGGCTGAATTCCTACAAACTGCATCTCTTTAAACAACCTGAGTGCAGTAGCTGCATCATTATTCTGCTCGTATGCAGCAATTATGGAATTCCAAGATACCAGATCCCTAATTTTCATGTGATCGAAAACCTTCTGGGCATCCCCAAGCCTCCCAAACTTAGAATACACATTTATCAAAGCATTTGATACAAACACGTCCATGTCCAAACCATGCTTTATCACATACAAATGAATCAACATCCCATTAAAAATATCACCCGACTGCGCACAAACAGGAAGTACGCTCGACACAGTAACGGGATCCATATTCAGCCCCTCACTTCTCATCCTATTCAAGACATCCAATGCCTCAGCAGCATTCCCATTCTGACAAAACGCGGAAATCATTGCATTCCAAGTACCCACATCTCGATCAGGCATTTCATCAAACACCTCATATGCAATATCCAAAGCACCAAACCGCGAATACAAATTGATCAATGAGGCAGCCACAAATACATCCCGTTCAAAACCCAACTTCACAACGTAGCAATGTATCTTCTTGCCATCAATTAGACTCACACAGGCTTTCAACACAGGCGGAAAGGTATAAAAATCAGGCCTCAAACCAGATTCTAACAAGAATTCATTGAAACAGCTCAATGCCTCATGGCGCCGGCAGCTGCGGACATAAGCAGCCACCATTGAGTTCCAGGCAAAGAGGTTCTTTCTCTGAAGGTGGTTGAAAGTGGAGCGAGAGAATGTGATGTCCCCAAGAGATGCATACAAATTAACCAGCTTTGTTGACAAAACAACATCTTGAGCTTTTCCCAACACAACGAGAAGAGTGTGAAGCCGCTTAGCGATGTTGATGTCCCTGCAAACTCGGATTAGAACGTCGAAATCGAAATCGAAACCGGAAGTGGAAGTGCCAAGTTTGTTGTTCTTGTGGAAGTGTAGGGGAGTTGCAGGGGCATGATGAACCCATCTCCGCAATGGCAGAACCTTGGAAACGAGGTTGAGTTTGCAAATGGGGACAAATTTGAGAACTGAAAGCATATAGAGGAGTGAAGAGTGGCATGAGATGAGGGAGTACTTAATGGAGAATTATCAAAGGAGAGTTAGAGACTATTAAAATTGAGATTAGGAAGATTATTAGGTAAAGCACAATTTTGACAAATTTTAAGTGTTATTAGTATGAGATGAGGCGAAGATACCTTTTTGGTGGTAAAAGGGGGCGGGGCGGAGGGCACGTTGATGCAGCAATTGGTATAGAATTAAGTAAAGAAAAATGTTTAGGGTGCCCGCGTCAAAAAATCTAGTTAATAATTGAAAAAAGAATTATTTAAAAGGAATACTTAAGA
>NC_029785.2:9630454-9646108 GCF_000816755.2 Arachis ipaensis
AATATTCAGTGAGTTTGGAAAACTCTAAATTAAATTAGTAATGACTAAACATTATTAATATGATTAATTACAAAATTATTAATTTGATTTTGATTCATATGTATTAATTATATAATTTTGCGATGCAAATTTTGCTATTGGGCCGAAAAGAAAAGAAAATTTGTTGCAAGTCCAAATATGAATTTTACCTTCAGCCTTGGTTAAATTGTTTGGCTGAATCAACATTTTGTTAATGGGCCAGATTCTATTAACATTATTATTAGCCCAATTTAATTTTTTGTTGGAAACCCAAGACTTGGTCTGAAACCAATTTTTGAGAGAAAGCAAATGTTTTGCTTCATGCCTCCAACGGATCTCCTTTTTTTTTATCATGTGATGGAATTCAAATTTTATTAAGTGGAGTTAATGCAGTCCTTGGAACCATTAGAGAGAAATTATAATTGATTAGATTGATGGCCTTAATGAAGGCACGCTACTCAGCATAAGGGAAGCAAAAGCAACTCATCTTTAATTAATTTGTTCAAATTCATTTGATTGCTTTTCTTTCTACTCTCTCTTCTCTCTCATCTCTCTTCTTCACTCGGTCACTTCACAGAGAAAGAATGGAAGCTATAGCAAGCTACCGTAGAGAAGAAGAAGCAAGCAACAAGACCATTGTAATGATGGCAAGAAAAAGAAAACAAAAAGTATGTTGTGGCTGAGATTTTCACCACAAATGGTAAGATTTGGTGAAGAGATCTCAACTTCTCCATACCAAAAATGGATGAAGAAGATTTCGGTCAGAGGAAGAAGATCTCAGAGGAATGACTCGACTCTGCTTTGTGTTCACTCATCACAGAAGGTAGCTAGGAAGGCTACGTGAAGGAGGAAGCAAAAGTGGAGCAGGAGGAGCTGTCATGCATCAAGAAGCATCAAGGGCTAGAAATCCTTCTTGGAGTGCAAGACAAGATGGAGGGCTCGGATTGGTGGAGTTTGGTGCAAAAGGAAGACTCAGAGGTAATTGCATGTTGGTTATAGCATTCGGTTATCTCTTCTCTCTCTCTGGCCGAACCGGTTTTGCATGAAGAAGAAGAAATTTAGCTTGGTTCCTTTGGTTTCAACCGTGGAGGCTTCCCCCTATATATATAAGGGAGAACAGCCAGGGCTTGAGGTAAGGAGTGAGAATGTAAGGCACAGAGTTCTCATAGCTACCTAAGCTAACAGAATTTCTTCTCCTTCAATGTTTTCTATTTTGTATTTTTCTGTTTAGTTTGGTCTGTCTTGAGTCTCATGGAAAAAGGCAAACAGTGAGGTTTGTAAGAAAAAGCCATAGAGCGAAAAAAGGCAGAATATACAAAATTAAAAGAAAAAGCCATAGATGTCCTTAGAGTTCATTTGTACATCTGTGTTGTGTTTCATGATTCTGTGGGAATTCCCTTACAAGTTGGGTTAGCACTTAGTAGTTGAAAGCTTGGCAGGTGACCAAGTCAAGTTCAGGATTGGGGTTTAGATTCTAGACTTGTCCCGAATAGAAAAGGTAGTTCCTCGGGAGAATTGGTGTATGTAATCATGAAAATTATAGTGAAATTCCATCATTATTGTGATGGAGACTGGATGTAGGCTGCATTGCACTGGGCAGCTGAACTAGGATATATCGTGGTGTAATTCTATCTTCTTTTTCTACTCCATTTCTGTTTCTGCTGCATAGGAGACAAAATCAAAAAATATCTCGTACCGGATGACGAGATAAAAAGAAAAAATCTCGTGGCTGGATACGAGACAAAAATAAAAAAGTCTACAGAATTTGTTTCAAAAGTCAGCAAGTTTTAATAAGCAAAAAAAAAGGGGGGGCTAAGATTTAACCCCCTTCTCTTAGCCACTGAAAATCATCACTCAAAACGTCTAATAACATTTTACACACATGTTTGATCAAAATTTAAAAAAATTAACCCAATAAAGATATCTAAAAATTTATCCAAAATTAATTTAGAATTAAAAAATTAAGATTTAAAATGACCAGAGTGCTTTTGAAATAAATAAATAAAAAGTCAACACTTATATTGGTTTTTAAATTTTTTTAATCAAATACTTTGATTTTTAACAAATTTTTATTATTCTAGAAATTTCTGTTGTAAAATAACTAAATAAATAAATAAGAAAGAGCTAATAAATATAAAATATGAAAATATAATTAGATAACTCTAGGATTACTATTCACCACAATTACTATAACAATATAATGAATATATTAATATTGTAATAAAAAATATAAGAGAGGGAGAATGGTATAAGAAAGAGAGAGTGAAGAATGTTTTTATTGCTGTGTATATATCATGCATTGAGGTTGTCTATTTATACATGTAACGAAGCTACTATTTTCCACTATCATTAAATGTAAGGACTTTGGTAATATAGCCATTCAGTATGGAAAAGCTGATCCGCTCATGGTCATCCATTTCATCCTTATCTCAACACTCCCCCTTGGATGACCATTTAGGATTATTGTCTCATTAAAACCTTACTAAAGAAAAACCCAGTGGGAAAAAAATCTTAGTGAAGGAAAAAGAGTACAATATCCTTTGTGATGGGGACTGCCTCATTAAAAACCTTGTCAAGAAAAATTCAATGGGAAAAAACATGATCAAGGAAAAAAGAGTACAGTCTCCCCCTCTTGTCGACATCAGTTGATGTCTCGAAATCGGCGCATCCCAATCTCATGTACCAATCTTTCAAAGGAGGATTTGGGAGTGACTTTGTGAACAAATTTGCCAGATTGTCACTTGAGCGGATCTGTTGGACATCAATTGTCCCCTGATTTTGAAGATCATGAGTGAAGAAGAATTTGGGAGAAATATGCTTTGTTCTATCACCTTTGATATATCCGCCTTTAAGTTAAGCAATACATGCTGTATTATCTTCAAACAGGACAGTTGGAGCTATCTTATGATCAATCAGTCCACATGATGACAGAATATATTGAATCAGACTCCTTAGCCAAAAACACTCGCGACTAGCTTCATGAATCACCAGTATTTCAGCATGATTAGAGGAGGTTGCTGCTATCGTCTGTTTCGTGGACCTCCATGATATAGCTGTACCACCTGAAGGTTGTGGTAGGCTTAGAGAAGGGGGGTTGAATCTATGCCTTCCTTTTAATTACTGTTGTTACCCTTTTAGAACAGATTTGCAATTCTGATTCTGTTTTAACTTAGCAGCGGAAATTTATGAGACAATTTATTTTTGTCTCATGAATATTAGAAAACAGAACACAGCAGAGAAGAGAAAAGCTAACACCAGCATGTATCCTGGTTCGGTTGCCTTGTGCTATGCAACCTACATCCAGTCTCCTCCACAACTATGGAAGAATTTCACTATAGTAAACAGTATTACATATACCAATAACACAGGATTGACCCAATCCTTTCACACTCAAGTTCTAACCTAACTTGACATTGGCTATGCTAATACCTAACTATACCTCTTAGTGCTAACCCAACTAAGAAAGGGAAACCTCACAGGTACAAGATACAAGACATGAACACACCTAAAGAAATCTGAAAATAACTCTAGGCTTTTCTCTCAAGTGTTTCACTCAGCCTTTTTTCACTCATGGCTTTTACTTGAGTTTTCTCACAATGCCTTTTCTCACTAGAAATTACAGAATGATAAACATTGAAAAGAACATTACAATCAGTAAAACATGAAGGAGATTGACTTCATCAACAGCCTCTGTGCTATGCGAAAAACCAGATTAGCAAGCCTCTGATTCAGTTCTTCATACTGGCGGAATGCACCTTTGATTTAGGTTACACTGTCCAGTTAGTTGAACTTCTTCAAAGAGCTCTCTCAGAACAAAACCTCTATTCACTAGTTTTCTCTCCTTTTTCTGAATGAACAGCAAACTTCTTATATCTCCTTGCATGTGGCTGAGTTCTTCTTCCAAGGTCAACACCTTGAGCTTTGAGCTTCACCAACCCACAAGCTTACTTTTTCTTCTCAAGCATCAAAGTAGAACCTTAGCTTCTGACTTTTCCAACTTGACCGAAAGCCATGAAGAAGTAACCGGAATTATTTTCCACTGGTCAACCAAATCTGAACCATAGAGATGCAACTTGGTCCCCAAGAATCTTTTGTGACCGTGGATTTGGAAGAGCAACAAAAACAAAGTCTTGTATCCTGCAGAAAAGAGTTAGAGCACAGATCAAAGTACTAATTAAGCTGTCTAACGAGCATCAATAGTAAGAGTTATTACAGTCATCCAAAAAGAAATAGTTCAAAAGTAGCAAAAGAAGCAGAAATCATGAGACAAAAAGAGAGCAGCAGCAGTTTTTATGAGACAAATCCTAAGCATCAGAACCATTCCCTTCCGAAACAGCATCCTCTTCAACATCAGTGGCAGCATCTTCATCATTTTGAAGGTTATCAATGAAGGTCATCAGTACAGCCACCCTATCCCTTGACTTCTTCAGGAAGTTCTCATGCTTGCTAGCCAGCTTCCTTTTCTCTTTGCTCAATTCAAGAAAAACAACAATATTAACCTGAAACACTTTTTGGGCCAAGAATAAATCCACTTGAAACCTTTTGGGCCACAAAACATTTATTGAAAACTTTTTATGAAACACAGGTCATCAAAAAATAACAAACAATATTGTAACATTCATGTTGGGGCCTTGAAGTGATATGAGATTAATGAAACACATTTGGACCACTCTTGATCTGAATATTGAGGTTGGCCCAGATTGAGGTTCATTTGAAATAAGCCCAGAACACGTTGACTTGATGGAAACGTTCATTACCTGCTCAGAATTGTCTCATGCCTGTTTATGAGACAAAAAGCTCCAGCAAATACATCAGCATTTTTCAAACAAGGAATCATAACTCAAAATTCCTAGACAAGTCCTAAGCATGCAGAATCTATCCTCAGCTAATGGTTTTGTAAAAATATCTGCTAATTGCTCCTCTGATTTAACAAATTGAATACTAATATCCCCTTTTTGGACATGTTCTCTTATTGAGTGAAATTTCACTTCAATATTCTGAATGAACAGCAAACTTCTTATATCTCCTTGCATGTGGCTGAGTTCTTCTTCCAAGGTCAACACCTTGAGCTTTGAGCTTCACCAACCCACAAGCTTACTTTTTCTTCTCAAGCATCAAAGTAGAACCTTTACTTCTGACTTTTCCAACTTGACCGAAAGCCATGAAGAAGTAACCGGAATTGTTTTCCACTGGTCAACCAAATCTGAACCATAGAGATGCAACTTGGTCCCCAAGTTTTGATTAAGTCCGTAGATACACAGCAGAATGGGGCAGATAGATATAATTAATCAACACTAATTATTTATTTTGCTAAAAAATAATGTTTGTCATCATTAATTAATTTAGTTAATTTCTTAATTCAACACCACCATATGTGAATAGGTATCCTGTTTGAGATCTTCTTTTATGTGGATCAGATAAGTATCCGGCATCTGCATAACCAACTAGTTGCGACTTAGATCCATAGGGATAAAACAATCCCATATCAACCGTTCCATGAAGATATCGAAAAATTTGTTTCATTCCACTCCAATGTCTTCTGGTTGGAGAGGAACTATATCTTGCTAGTAAATTCACCGTGAATGATATGTCAGGTCGCGTATTATTAGCAAGATACATTAGTGCTCCAATGGCACTAAGATATGGTACTTCAGGATCAAGGATATCTTCATTCTCTTCTTTAGGACGGAATTGATCCTTTTCCACATCCAAAGATCTTACGATCATTGGGGTACTTAATGGATGTGACTTATCCATATAAAATCTCTTCAAGATCTTTTCTGTGTATGTTGTTTGATGAATAAAGATCCCACTTTTTATATGCTCGATCTGCAGGCCGAGACAAAACTTAGTCTTTCCAAGATCTTTAATCTCAAACTCTTCTTTTAGAGTTTTTATAATTGTTGGAATCTCTTCAGGAGTCCCAATGATATTTAAATCATCAACGTACACAGCAATTATAATGAATTCAGATGCAGATTTCTTTATGAAAACACATGGACAGATATCATCATTCTTGAATCCATTTTTGGCTAGATACTCAGTAAGACAATTATACTACATTCGTCCAGATTGCTTCAGACCGTATAAAGATCTTTGCAATTTAACTGAGTATAACCCTTGTGAATATTTATTGGATGGTTTAGATATCTTTAGTCCTTCAGGGACTTTCATAGAGATATCCCGATCTAATGAGCCGAATAAATAGGCTGTTACTACATCCATTAAATGCATATGCAGTTTATGATATGCACATAAACTGACCAAATAATGCAATGTTATTGCATACACTATAGGAGAATACGTTTCTTCATAATCTATACCGGGCCTTTGTGAAAAACCTTGTGCCACAAGTCGGGCTTTATAGCGCACAACTTCATTTTTCTCATTTCGTTTTCTCACAAATACCCACCGGTATCCAACAGGTTTTACATCTTCTGGTGTACGGACTACAGGTCCAAAGACTTCACGTTTTGCAAGTGAGTCTAATTCAGCCTTCATGGCTTCTTCCCATTTTGGCCAATCATTTCTTTGTCGACATTCTTTGACAGATCTTGGCTCAAGATCCTTACTTTCATGCATGATATTCAATGCCACATTATATGAAAATATTTCATTGACAATTATCTTATTTTGATCCCATTTCTCTCCTGTAAAGACATAATTTATCGAGATCTCGTTATTTTCACAATTTTCAGGTACCTGAACGTCTTCTGGCGTTAACATTATATCAGAATTTTGGACAACTGCAGGTGTCTCTACTATGTCTTTTTCAACAGGAATCGTATTTACCTCTTTTCTTTTTCGAGAATTTTTGTCTTTGGAACCAACAGGCCTGCCACGCTTCTGGCGTGAATTTGCTTCAGTGGCTACTTGTCCTACTGGGACATCAATTCGAATTGGGACATTTTCTGCCCTGCCACACTTCTGGCGTGAATTTGCTTTAGTGGCTACTTGTCCTACTAGGACATCAATTCGAATTGGGGCATTTTCCGCTGGTATATAAGATTTGGTTATCCTCTTTGTATCAAAAAATGCATCAGGCAATTCATTTGCTATTCTTTGCAAATGTATAATCTTTTGAACTTCTAGTTCACATTGCCCTGATCGAGGATCTAAATGCATCAACGATGATGCATTCCAATTGAGTTCCTTTTCAGGAAACTTATTCTCTCCCCCTAATGTTGGAAATTTTGATTCATCAAAATGACAATCCGCAAACCGGGCTTTAAATACATCTCCAGTTTGTATCTCAAGATACCTCACTATAGAGGGAGAATCATATCCAACATATATCCCCAATTTTCTTTGGGGTCCCATTTTGGTGCGATTAGGTGGTACAATGGGAACATATATCGCACACCCAAATATTTTTAAATGGGAAACATTTGGCTGCTGGCCAAAAGCTAATTGCATAGGAGAGAATTGATGGTAACTCGTTGGCCTCAAACAAATAAGTACTGTGGCATGTAAAATAGCATGCTTCCAAACCGAAGTTGGGAGATTTGTTATCATGAGTAAGGGTCTAGCAATTAATTGGAGGCGTTTAATAAGTGATTCTGCTAACCCATTTTGTGTGTGAACATAAGCTACTGGATGTTCAACACTTATTCCATTAGCCATACCATAAGCATCAAAAGCTTAGGAAGTAAATTCACCCGCATTATCAAGACGAATTACTTTGATTAGATTTTCTGGAAATTATGCTTTTAATCGAATAATTTAAGCCAGTAATCTCGCAAACGCCAGGTTGCGAGAAGACAATAAGCACACATGAGACCATCTCGAAGATGCGTCTATTAGGACCATAAAATATCTAAAAGATCCATATGGTGGATGAATAGGTCCACATATATCACCTTGAATCATTTCTAGGAATTTAGGGGACTCAAATCCAATCTTTACTGGTGATGACCTTAAAATTAACTTCCCTTGAGAATATGCAGCACAACAAAATTCACTAGATTTAAGAATCTTCTGGTTCTTTAGTGAATGTCTATGAGAATTTTCAATAATTTTCCTCATCATGGTTGTTCTTGGATGGCCCAATCTATCATGCTAAGTTATGAATTCATTTGGTCTAGTAAACTTCTGGTTTACAATGGCATGTGATTCAATTGCACTAATCTTGGTATAATACAATCCAGATGAAAGTGAGGGTAACTTTTCTAATATAACATTTTTATTTAAATCATGAGTTGTGATACATAAATACTCATGATTTCCCTCATTCATTGTTTCAATATGATATCCATTTCGGCGAATATCTTTAAAACTCAACAAGTTCCTCAGAGACTTGGTAGATAATAGTGCATTATTTATTATAAATTTTGTTCCTTCAGGAAACAAAATTATAGCTCTTCCGGAGCCTTCTATCACATTGCATGAGCCAATAATAGTATTAACATATTCTTCTTTTGGCACAAGATGGGTAAAATATATATCACTTTTAAGAATAGTGTGCGAACTTGCACTATTCGCAAGGCAAATATCTTCAGAATATGTCCTTACCATTTTTCTTCAAAGACAAATGATAATAATAATAAAATGAGTAGAAGTACATGCACAGTAAAATTATTCACATGAATACTTAACAAAGATATATATATATATATCAAACTATTTCATCATTGATCAAATAGCCAATATTTTCTTCAGAATTCTTAAAGAAATTAGATACATCATAATGAGTGGTGGAATTTTCATCATTTGAAACAAAATTTGTTTCCTTTCCTTTGTCATCCCTTTTCAAGGATGCTTGATAAAGATCAACTAGGTGCCTTGGGGTACGACAGGTACGTGACCAATGGCCCTTTCCACCACAACAGAAGCATTTATCCTCAATTGATTCACTTTGTCCAGTGTTTCTTTCTTTATTCCACTTCTGGTGAGATCCTTTCTTGTGAACATAATTTCTTTTCCTTCCATAATTTTTCTTGCTATCAAAGCCTTGCCATTTACCTCTTCTGGGGTTATGATTTGCCGCATTTGCTTCAGGAAATGAGGCGGCGCCAGCAGGGCGCGCTTCATGATTTCTCAAAAGTAGCTCATTGTTGCGTTCAGCAACAAGAAGGTAAGAAATTAGCTCAAAAAAATTTTTTTAAATCATTTTTCTCGATTGCTGCTGCAGGAGCACATTCGAGACATGGAAGGTCGAGAAAGTTTTCTCTAACATATCGGGCTTGAAGAAGTATCACATGATTGTACATTTCTTTAAAGTCTTTCCACAGATCTGCAAGATCTTTTAATGGGGGATATTCATTTTTCAATCATACGTCAAGATGACGACGAAGAAAAATTATGGCTTTGGCTATATCCTTTTGGGATGTATTATTTTCATCCTTAATGGTATTTCCAAGATCCATTAAATCAAGATGGATTTCAACATCTAGTATCCATGATAAATAATTGTTTCCAGATATATCAAGAGCATTGAATTTAAGATGAGAGAGTTTCGACATCATAAAAATTTGTTACCTGGAGTCTTCCTAAAATTTTGTTAGAGCTTCGTGTTGTAAAATAACTAAATAAATAAATAAGGAAGAGATAACAAATATAAAATATAAAAATATAATTAGATAACTCTAGGATTACTATTCACCACAATTATTATAACAATATAATTAATATATTAATATTATAATAAAGAATATAAGAGAAGGAGAATGGTATAAGAAAGAGAGAGTGAAAAATATTTTTATTGTTGTGTATATATCATGCATTGAGATTGTCTATTTATACATGCAAGAAAACTACTATTTTTCATTGAGGTAATGACCAATTCGGTACCCGAAAGATTCAAACGCTGACATTTTAGTACCCAACTATTGGTATTGACAAAAAGGTACATGAATGATTTAAAATTTTGACAAGCGTGTCCAAGAGCTTGCCGGAACATAGCTCCGGTGAGTACGATTTCATTTTAAATGTAAGGACTTTGGTAATATAGCTATTCAGTATGAAAAAGATGATCCGCTCATAGTCATCCATTTCATCCTTATTTCAACAATTTCTAAGACCAAGTTGATTTTTTCGTAAAGAAAATTAATTTATTTTCAGTTTAAGAGATCAAAATAGCTAACATGAGTAATTCTTAAAGAATTCATTAGGGACCAATTTAAATATACACTTAAAAAATTCAAATGATAATTTTAAAAAAAGAAAAAGAAAAAAAAGAAAAACCCCTAGTTTGAGTGCGGTTTGCCACTTCTCTTTGATTTGATGCAAAGCATTGCTTGCAGGCACCACCATAGCCACTCCCAATTCCGAAGGAGTCAAGTATTCCACTCTACTCTGCTGGTGTGTGGTTCGCTTTCTACCTTCTAACACCAGAAACAAAATCAAATCTGGAAGAAGATTTGGTTTCGCGAAATGGCTTCTGGATTGGTACTTTCACGTCCTGTTACTTTTGTGACCGGCAATGCCAAAAAGCTTGATGAAGTTCGTGCCATCTTGGGCCAGTCAATTCCATTTCAGTCCCTCAAACTTGATTGTAACACTTCACTCTTCCCTCTAATTTCGTTTAATTTATCCCTTTCTTCTGTTTGTTTTATGTTTTTATTCTTACAAGGGTTTTGTTTTGTTTTTGCAGTGCCAGAGTTGCAAGGAGAACCTGAAGATATCTCCAAAGAGAAGGCTCGTTTGGCTGCTGTTCAGGTATCCACTCACAATCTGGTTTTCACTGATTCCATTATGTGTGTGATTTTAGGGTGGATTTTCTTTTTTACCTCAATTTTTTAACCTTTCTGATGGTTTGGTTTTCTAATTTATGTAAAGGTTAATGGACCTGTGTTGGTTGAAGACACTTGCCTTTGTTTCAATGCCTTGAAAGGTCTTCCAGGTTGGAATAATTTTCTTGTTTTACATGATTCTAAGTTGGGAGTATTCAACCTGATACTGATTTTGTTTGAATGTTTTAATTTTTTACAGGGCCTTACATGTAAGTTCTATTTCACATTTTATCATCATCTTAAGGTACTCTCCTTTTGGGTTCGTAAAAAGTGTTGTTAATTTTTATATTTGTTCTATGAGACCAATACCTTGATACTGTGAAAATAAATGAATAAGGAAAAAGGACGATTTGTCAAAATTGGTTGAAAATACTATGGTAGATTGACGAATGAAAGCAAGGGGTCAATTTGTAACATTTAGGAATGGGTTCTCCTCTA
The DNA here is from genome assembly GCF_000816755.2 of Arachis ipaensis. NCBI lineage: Eukaryota > Viridiplantae > Streptophyta > Magnoliopsida > Fabales > Fabaceae > Arachis > Arachis ipaensis. The sequence continues at coordinate 9,641,641 of NC_029785.2, forward strand.
TGTAAGGATAGCTGCTGAAATGAGCACTGTGCCACTGTGTCAGATTGTTCATATCAAAATTTAAACCCACTATTATTTCTTGATTATAACTCTGTGATGGTAGTACTAGACTGCTGGTTCTTTGTCTTGGTAAGGGAAATCACTATATGCTACCAAGTTCTGTTTGATTCACCATTTGCATATGATTCATTTGTTCTGGTAGTATTATGACCGTATACATCATCCAAATGGTTAAGAAAATGTTTTATCTTGTCAGTTTTTATTTCAGTCCTGAAATTAGCTCTTTCTATCTGCGGAGCCGAGAAGTTGTACAAGCGGTCTTAAGGTTAATTATATTTCTTAAGGGGTCTAGGCTCAATGTTGATGAATTTATTTTAAGTACATACTCAAAGTGGATCTATTGTGTACATTAAAGTTGGAACTTCTACTTGACGCAGCCTTATTTGCAGTGTTCCAATTGTACGATAGCACAATGATTATCTTTTGTTTCCCACCTCCACTTGACTTTCTGAAATTTGATTTCCTCCTCTTCCCTTTTTCTAAATCAGCCAAATTCCACGCCGTCTTCTTCCTTCCGATGATAAGTGATCTTTCGCATATGTTTTTGGATAGACTTGTTCCAGTGGAGTTACTGAATACTTTTGAACAAGGGTTGAATCAAGAGTGCTATGCTTTATTATTCACCATGTGTGTAGAAATGCATTTTCACTGCAACGACAAACCCATCTTCCTACTAACTCGGGCTTGTTACATGGATTTTAGTTTGGACTTGGGCTTGAAACTGTATTATAAATTCATGATCTTATTCTATCCTTGATCATTCTTAACAGTGTCCAATATGTCAGTTTTAGACTCCACCTAGGGAATGCATAGCTAATCCAATCCTTTCCACAATTTTGACATTTCTAATCATATTCATCCCAGTTTCTCCCATCCATTGTGACTGTCTGTGCGCATGATTAGAATTCTGCAGTCCAACATTCTTTGATTTTAATTCAATAAAAGTTTACCTTCTAGGACCTATTTGAATTGAATATACTAGCCAATAATCGTTTAGGGCCTATTTGGGTAAAAAGAATTTAAGCGCTTGTGTGTAAAGAACTAAACTTAATTTGCGAATGAGTTCTTTTGTGTTTGAATATGTGGCGACAGCCACTTCTTTTTAGCGTTTTAAATACTTCTTAAGAGGCTAAATATTCTACTTCTCAAAAATCACTAAAGAGTTTTTGGGAGGGTTAAGATGTATAATCGAACAGGGAAAAATGTTAGAAATGTGAATTTTAACTTATAACAACCATTGAATGTATAGCTAGCTGAACGACTTAAGTCTTAGACTTAGTCAATACAGAAACTAGTTTTTTTATCACTAAGAAGTTGGATTATATTAATATATATTATTCATATGTGGATCTACGACGACCCCACCTAGGGGCATAAGGCTTTGTTGTTGTTGTTGTTGTTGTATTCATGCGTGGATCTACCTGAGGTTATATGCAATCTTTTGTCATAGTCTAATGAGTTTGATAAATCATGCAGCAAATGGTTTTTGCAGAAGATTGGTCACGAAGGTTGTCCCTAAGCTGTCTTGTTCTGAATTAACTTTCACTTCTTTGAGTGCCTTTCTTCAGGATATCTCAGAATCTGATCTACTCATTTTCAACTTATTTTCCAGGTCTCAACAATTTGTTGAGGGCATATGATGATAAATCAGCTTATGCCTTATGTGTATTTTCCTTTGCGATTGGCCCGAATAGCGAACCTATCACATTTGCTGGAAAAACTCCGGTATCGCTCTGAAATCCCATATGCTGTTTCTGTCTACCATATATTATACACATTTTCTTTGAATTGGCTGTCATGTTAGTAAACAAACACGAATCTTATTATTTTTTGAAGTTGCAAAAGCGAATAAATTCAGTTACGGAGTTCCCATGCGTCACTTGATGTTTTGCTAACTCGTGTTTTGCTGTCATGACAGGGGAAGATTGTTCTTCCAAGAGGACCCACTGATTTTGGATGGGATCCAATTTTTCAACCCGATGGCTATGAGCAAACGTAATTCGAACTATTCTCTTGTTTTTAATTCTTTTTTATAACAAAAGTAATAGAGCTAGAAATTTCTCTGAGGAAGTGTGTGGTTTGTGAAAAGTTTTCAAATTTCTAGGAATCTTACATTGTAAAAACATTGTTCTAAATTCCCAGAAATGTAAAAACATTGTTCTAACCACACGCTCCCTGAGGGTATTGGGGAAGAGGGATGACAGGTAAGGAAGAGACCCTAAACTCGAATGAGATATGCAAAAGATAACCACTAACTGTGTTCAAATTCTCCTTTTTTTGTCATGCTTCTTTGTTACAAAATGCTAATCTATTAAAATTTATCCCTTCTAGGTATGCAGAGATGCCCAAGGAGGAGAAGAATAAAATTTCCCACCGCTTCAGATCTCTTGAACTAGTGAAGTCATATTTTGCTGAAGCTGGATATGCATTTCAGATCAATAATGTCTGACACAGCTTTTGTTGCCATTGAGGTTAGATTATAGGTTGCAAGAACTTTATGAAATTTGGTTCAGTTTTTGGCTAGTTGCAAGTTGCCATTTCTTTGTTAGACTTGAATATGGGAAATGAAATTTGAGTTCAACAATAGAAGAATCAACAATCGCTGAAATTGACAGCAAACTTGGATTTCTAGCAATATGGAAATCATTTGAACATATTAAAAGGTAGCTTTCTATGTCATTTATCTTTAATAGAGAAAAATTCTAAAACTCTAGTATAAATTAGACACATTGTATAATATTAAAAAACCTATGAGGCCTTGTATTATCAGATTTTATCCCTTTTGGTCATGTATTACACAAACCTCTCACTACAGTGCACATCCCAGCAGTGCCGGGGTGTGGCTGCTTTAAGAGGCAATGTGAGGGATATAGCTCTTAATAGAACTAAAGTTCATAAAAGAAAGTTGAGTAGTACTCCAAGTGGGTCTCTAAGAAATTTTCAATTAGACACTTTAGTCTTTCACAAATTTTAATTACTGAACTGGCATCCAAATTTTTATTTTGTTAGACAAATTAATCTCTATATCAGATTGTTCGTTTATACGAAGAGGCTGATTTAAGATTTTTTAAAATTTTGAGAGATTGTTATGTCTTAATCTATCTATCTATGTTCATGCATTGCGAAAGGGCACAAATGTCAGTGGAGAAACAGATTTATGCATTGCAGAGATTCAAACATTGGAGCGGATTTGACAAATGCACATTGTTAGCTTACTAGGTTTTTTTTACAAACTATGAGACCAATCTTTTTGGAACTCTAGATGAAGTTCATCATGGGAAGATAATGGACATTTCAATGTTGTTTTTGTTGCGTGTGCGGGTGAGAGAGACCAAATTAAGTCAAGTGAAAAATTAAATAATCAAATTAAGTCATGAAGTTAAATTTAATGGACTATTTTAGATCAATTGAAATTTATTAGACCAAATTGAATCACATGTTAAATTTAAAGGACTATGTTAAGTATTTAATTTCTGAAGCACTTAACAAAAGAGACATCAACATAAACATGAATATCTAACTTAATTAGGTCTACAGAATTAGAAAAATTATTGAAAAAAAAATCTGTGAAAATCACAAACACATCCTCATTTTGATATACTGTATTAACATACTAGTATAATATTAATATTATTAAAACATGATACGGTTAAGCTCTTAAATAGGTCTTGATAGTTTGAAAAAATTATTATTATTTTGTGAAAATTTTTAGCAAGTCATGTCAACATTACCCAAAAAAAAGGAGGGAAAATCCTAGTCTCAAGGTTTTGTTTTAAAGAGAAAGAAAATGTTTTTTTTTTTAATTAATTTGATTTGTTTCCTCAAGATTTTTTTTTTGGTGAACCTCAACATATTATTTAAGTCTGACTTATTTACTTCACAAGGACCTTTTAAAAAGACATGATTCCTTTTTACAAGCTTAGCCCAATCTAAAGATAAATTATCAGCTAAGCCTTTCATGACTAAAATAAAGAAAGAAATTTAAGCCTTTAAATAAAAAGATAGATCCATCACTAGATTAGTCAACAAGCTTTATAGAGGTTAAGACAAGGGACCCTGAAATATATATAATAGGTTGCATGATATCTATACTTTTGAATAAGATACGAATAACAATTTTAAGCCTTTAGTTTGTTGAAGTAAATAATATTAATATTAATATTATCTGTAAAAGTTGACAATCACATAACTATTAATTGACCTTTTTTCCTTAAACATGTATAATGATATCATATATAAAATTAGTCAAGATAATAAATAGTTTTTAACTCAACCAATTATTTTAGGTTGAATTTTAGAAATAGAAAAATAACTTTTGGTATTTTAATATATGAAAATAGATATTTTAAAGGAAAAAAAATTAGACACTAACCTTTTTTCTGTCTTCTTTATATATAATAGATTATGT
>NC_029785.2:9646121-9653690 GCF_000816755.2 Arachis ipaensis
TTAACCAAGGGTCAAGATCTGATGTTTGATTGAACATAGAAAAATTTTAAAAATTTCGGAACAATGGCTCCATTCTTTGATATATTTATAAATAGGTGATAAATTAATTATCGCATCTTATGAGGTATTTTATGAAAGAGACTATTTGGAGGCTTTTTCAATGGTGCATAGAAGACAGAGTGATAGTACTATTATACAAAGGAACTTAGTGCATAAGATTCAAGAGACTATGAAATAGAATTAAAAGGAAAATATTGGTTTAATTATTCTGCTGATCCTATAGTTTCACAAAATTTTTAATTAGGTCTCTATACTTTTTTTCTTTTAATTGAGTTCTTGCACCAATTTTTTTTTTAATTGGGTCCCTACACTTTTTTTTCCTTTTATTTAGATCCCTGTACCAATTCTTTTTTTTAGTTGGGTCCCTATAAAATTAAGTCAATTACTACTAAGAAGAACTTAGTTGAAAAAAAAATTGGTGCAGGTACTCAATTAAAAAGAAAAAAAATATAGGAACCTAATTGAAAATTTTACGAAACTATAGTGAGCAACAGAGTAATTAAACCAAAAATATTAATTTGATTCAAAGAACTGTGTTATTAGCCCACCAACTATAGCTCAATTTTTGGTGTATCTATATTCTTAGCTTTTGCAACAAAAAAGTTCAACCCATAAATTACGGAGTGATTACTGATTAGTGATTAAAAAAATATTATCCTAACCAAAAAAAAAATATTATGACAAAAAAACTATTTGCTTCCTAGATTACAACCAGTGCGATCTGAGAACTAATAATTGGAATGGTTGCTTGGTAACAACATATAAGAAAGCAAATTATTATAGATTAAGTCATGAAAATATGAAATCATCACTTGTAAATCATATATTTCACATCTTCATATCCAGCTATCGTCTCCCTCAATAAACACAATCATAATTAGTTCTCATGGCAAAAAGCCTCTTGAAAATATTGGAGATGAAATCTTGCCAAGTGGGGTCATTGTTTGATCTTTTTGTTGATGTTGATAATTTTCAACTGTATCTCACTTAAAATTTTTTAAAAAACATACACAGAAACAACAACAATAAAAGCAGCAGTTAAATTTACACTTTTGTCCTGGAGCTTAAAAAATAAGTCAATAATTCAATTTACATTTTTTGATTCAATTTAATAACTTTACAAAATTATAAATGCAGTTTCTGAATTAAAAACTCCAAAATTTTTCTGCAGAGCGAAAATTGGTGAAATGCAATTGGTAAAACTACAAGAATATGCAGGGGTTGTGGGGATTTCTGCATGCAAAAAGTTTTTTTTTTTTTTTTTATAAAAAAAGAATCTCGAGGAGAGTGAAAATTTTTTTTAAGAATTTTGGAAGTTTGATTTAACATGTTGCTAATGTAAGGGACCATTATGATGCACAATATTGCATTTATTTTGTTTTTGATTAATCAACTAATTCATAACTATTAGATACCAAAGTTAATAGGGATAAAAATAAAGCAACTAAAATTTATGTACGAGAAATAGATGGAACTGAACAAAAATATAGACAATAATAGAAATAATATGATAAAGTGGTGGAGTTACAATCTCTCATAATACATAGAGAAGTCTATAATACTCTCTTAAGTATTATGGAAATTCATACAAAAGGGTTACACATATGATAGACTTTACTATTTTTCTCTCTAAGTTTTACTCACTAATTTTATGCAAAACATAGCGTACATTAGCAAATGCCTTAACCCATATATATAGTATTTTGTGGAGGTGCATTTGGTTTACAAGTTAATCAAATTGTGTACAAATTACACAAGTGTGTACTAGAGTCTTCTTCCACATTCATCTTTATCAAGTTGTATGATAAGTCGATAAATATCAACTTATATAACAACTCATTCTTTGATTAAGTCAAAGATTACAACTAAGCTAGTTTATCTTCAAGTTACAACTTTTTACTAGAACTTTGACTATGCAAATTGAACAACTTGCAGGTAGTTTCATGAGTCTTCTAACTTGATAAAAACCATTTGCATCATACTTGATTATAAACCAAGTTTAAGTTCTATAATGTTCTTTAATTTTCTTAAAAATTCATCATACTCCATTTATATCACTTATAACCTCTAGCTATTTTTCTTGACTTTAAACTAAAAGAAGAATTTTCCTTCTTTTCACAATAATATTGGTTGGAGTTTTATGCAAGGTATTATTCAATCATGGAAAAAAGTCACAATTTAGTCCTAGGCCAAAGTTAGACAACATTTGCTATAATACATGTAAGGTATTCAATCCCAAAATCAAGAAAGCAAGAGTCAAGTTAATCATCACTCTGCTTCATTTGAAGAAGTAAGAATATTTGTAATGAGAATAATAGTTAAAAACAAAGTAAAATTAGTCAAGTGGAAAACTACCACTTATAATTCAGAGGAGGCCGAAGAAGATTAGAAAAAAAGAGGCCGAAAATTGGTACCCTATCGAGACTAAAGTTTGAGGTGCATGATATCTAAGCATCTAAGATTGATCTCTCTCGACCAAATTACTATGAAGCATAAGACTCTCAATAAATACTGAATTTTAATTTTAACAAAAATTTTACATCAAAATTTAAAGCACACTAACTCTGAGCTTTAAATTACTTTTTTTTTAATTGTGATGGGCACCAAAAAATTAGGAATTCAACACTAAGACCAACTAAGTTGTCAGCCAAAAAGAAGGCCTCTTCACTATCAAATTCGGTCACTTTAGATTCAATGCAATTCAAGTACAATATTCAGATTGGTCAGCTTCATGAAGTTTGTTCTAACCCTTACTTTCAAGCCATCAAAAAAGAAGAACTGGAATTGTTGATGCATATGTGTAGCTTTTAGTGATTAATTGTATAGGACAATAGGGGTTTGTCTTTGGAAAAAAATAATGACTAATTGACTATGATCATAGGACTTTTATTTTATATAACCCATAAGTTTTTGGAGCCTTTTGTTTGTGGAGAACTTGTTTTATTCTCTTTGTTGCTATTCTAATATTTGCATGATGTTGCAATAAAAATTTCTTAATTATGACAAACCACACTACTTTGGCACCCGAAAAGCCTTGCTTCGACTTGGGTTTGTTTTTTTAGTTGCATTTTTGTCAATTTTATAGGCATAATTGATATAATTAAAATCTCCAAAACTATTTTAATGCACTAGACTAATTTCATGGATTATTTTACTGTTTACCTTCACTTTTAATACCAAAAGTAAAAAATATACAAGAGAAATGTATACCAATTAGTGCGAATAACATTTATCTAATTAAATAGCAGCCCTTTTTTTAAAATTATACTAGTGTGACCAACAAATTTGAATTGGTATGGAGTTATAATTTTTCGTTACCCAGTCTCACCCATAAGTGGCGCCAAGCAAGGCATTGAAAAGAGTAAAAAAGAAAGGGGACACATTTCATTTACTCGCGTAATCTGAAAGGCAAAGGGTTCTTGTTTGCATGGCTTTGTCAACAACTGATTTGGCCTTTTTACTTTGAAGGTTCTTAGCTGTGTTGATAGATAGAACCTTTATTTATTTATTTATTTATTTATTTATGCTTTATTGGGGGGGCCAATCAAGTACTACGGGGCTACAATTACCCCGCTGTCGGTGCCGCAAATTTAGATTAACAAATTCATTATTCTTTGTACCAAAAAGAATGGGAAAAATTCCTCATTGGTCATAATTTTCTTCCTTTTCGTTTTAACTACCATGGATTGCAACTTTGAAACAGCCTCCTCAAAATGTAGCATAGTATTTTATGGTCACTCACTCTAGACAATTTGTCAAGTTTTAGGCCTTCAGGTATTGTTTGGTGACACAAATGTTTGGAAAATATTTTAAATCTATTAAATTTTTCAATTAGTTTTGTCCCCAACAAATTAGACAATTTTTTAAGTTTTACATATGGTTTGGGTGTGAAAATTGGGTGGGAAAAAATTATGAATGAATTTTATAAGTAATTATATATATAAAAAATTTCTGTAAATATTTTAAGTATATATTAATATGTGTAACTCATGACCTTATGATATTTAAATTAACAAAAAAGGTAAAAAAAAAAGGCATATTATGACTAACTTTTCCCATAACCGAACCATGTCGCACCGTTGGTTATCTTCCATTATTTCTTGTACACAATGTATTTGAAGACTTTTTGGGACGTCAAGATCAATCTCAATTTTAGACATTCATTCATTCTGTTCTTGGCTTCTTGCACCAATGAGGCCTGGGAATCAATATTTACACTTCATAATTCAATCCAATTGAAATTGCTTGGAGCATTGGCATCAATTTTGGTGGCAATAATCTTGGAGAAACGATCAAGAAAACGATGTGCCCAAAGGCTTAATTCAATTAACTCCTTTGAAGTGACACCTTAACATAAAAAAACAAGAAAAAAAAAAGATGAAGAAGAAAATAAAGAAAGTGACAGCTTATTCTAACAAATAATAATGTTCCTCGTCGTAAATATAAATTATTTCTCCATGTCACAGTTTGAGTCTTTATGCATTATGATTAAGAAAAATAATTAAATGTTCTGACTTAGGTTGTTTAAAATAATTAAATGTTATGACTACTCTAAAATTTTATTAGTCAAATATAACATAATAGGATGATCTAAAAGAATATATTATGGACAATGACATTAAGTAAAAGTTACAAAACATATGGTCTCGTTATAAAGAATCAGTTTCTCTTGATTCGCTTTCATGATGAAGATTATCTGTACCAAATTTTATTAAAATTAAACATTAATAAAATTATAATCTAATTACTGAAATTTATGCATGCTTTATACCTTTATAATAGGTTTAAGTATTGTGTTAGTTTTTATAGTTTTACTAAATTTATAATTAAGTTTTTATATTTTAAAAATTTTTAATTAAATTTTTATATTATTTTGAAAAGAAAATTCCATTAACTCTTAATATTTTCGACAAGACAATAATTGAATTATAAAATTAAGGGTAAAATATATTTTTTTATCTTTAAAGTTTGTTAAAAGTTTTAAAAGTATCCCCAAATTTTATTTTGTTTTAATTTTGTCCCAAAAATTTTTGAATTGTATCAAATATATACTCCTGACGACTAATTTTTCAAAAAAGTTAGGACTAATTTAATAATAATCTTATAAGAACAATCTTCAGTACAAACAAACCAAACATAGACACATAGTTATCATGCATTATTGCTGGATTGGTTCTAAATTTTTTGAAAATTTAGTTGTTAGAAATATATTTAATGCACATAAAAAATTTTAATGACAAAATTAAAATAAAATAAAATTTAGGAATATTTTTAAAATTTTTTACAAATTTTAAGACAAAAAATATAACTTTCCCTAAAATTAAAAATGATTTAAAGTTTAATTAAAAAATTTTAAAATATAAAAATTTAATTATAAATTTGATAAAAATATAAAAACGCACCTAATTAAACCTGTATAATACCATGCATTTTTTCTAACAATGATGCAAAATAATTTTATTAGATAAAATGAAACGTTACAGAACATTATTCTTATTGTTATATAAACTTGTAAGTTATAGTATATAGTGTAGCACACTATTATTTGCATCAGTTGCGTGGAAATTGCCAGTGCAATAATGTGGATAAGAAACTAAGAATACACTTATGCTGTATTTTAGAAGGGAAATTGAGAAATAAAAAAAAAAAGTGCATAGTGGGAAAGTGAATGGACTAGTCCCCAAAATGAAACCCCATATATGATCTGTAACCCAATTTGGTGAAGAAGTTGGCACATGCAAAATGGACCCTATGTCACATGCGTGAGTGGTTAAGTCTTTATTACAAATCTTAACATCATGTGCATTTGTTTTGGGCACAACACACTCTCTCACTCCTCTCATCACTGTGTTTAGCACTTGTCTGTTGCTCTCTCCGCAGGCATTTAATTACTATGTGCGAGTTATGAAAAGGGGTAGGAACATGCCTAACTCAACCTCATGTCCACACAACAAAGACAAAGACATTTGAACTATCCTATCTATTTTCTTCACTCATTTGCATTTACTCCTCCTCCTCCTTATTCACCATTCTACAAACTAGATACATACAAACGCCTCTTCACTTTCTACCACATAAAATTAAACTTCATGCTTCTTGGATTCTCTTTTTGGTGCAAAAATATAGACATAATAAATAAATATAGCAACAAAATACTATTATCTTTTTTTGCAGCAGTTAAGAATCTGTCGCTAGCTAATGAATTGTTACATGCACAAAATGAAATTTGATATCTGACTGACACTTGTTTAAGTGGACGAGTGAGTTAACTACTCGATCAATCCAAGTTTATTACAATAAAATACTACTTTTGTTTTTAATGTTTGGACTAAATTCTAATTTCGTCTCTAATACTTAAAACATCATATTTTTATCTCAAAACATCTTATTTCATTATATTTTAGTTCTCTAATCAAAAAGTAAAATTATTCTTCAAATATAATTTTTTTTTTGTTATGATTTTTTTTTAAGTAATGAAAAAAATCGTAACTATAGTAGTAATAATAGTAGTTCTAGTAAATTAAAAATAAAAATAAAAAAAATAAGAAAAACAAGAAGATAATAGAGAAAAAATGATATTAATAGAAAAAATTTTAATTTTAAAATAAAAATTTTTGAACAAAAATTAAATATTTGAAACGTTGAAAACGAAGAAATTCAACTAATACTTTACCCTAAATATAAAAACTTATTTAATTAAAGAGAGATAACAGAGATAGAATCTTTTACTTTTTGTACTTTTTAAAAGTAACGATAAAAAAAATCCATTCTTATATTTTTGTATAAAAGACTTTATCCAAATGTAACATAAGAGAGATGTTATATATATATATATATATAACCACAATGGTTCTTTATTCGTGATCCTTACAATAATCCAGTATTGAATTTCACAAAATAACAAAAATATGGATTTGGTACATAATTTTTTGGAAGCTTTTTATGTTTAAGATATTGAGTGTATCTATTCTCTTATTTTATATTCAGGAGGATGTTGAAAAAATTAATCAGAAGTTATATGTTATATGAGATGGGTGTATGATGATGAAAAGTAATTTACCAATTGACCAATGATGATACTAATATCTGTTGTTGCATGATAACTTTTTGTGAAGGGTAACTTAAGCCAGCAAATTAATTATATTCTTCATTGCAGGCTTTTTTTGAGACTTAAATTGTCACACAAGCATTCATTTTGAGACATGGTCCTATGGAATTGCACTTTTTAGAAAGGTTGTGAAACTAAAATCACTTCAAAACCATACTTGAAACTTGAAATCATCACATGTCTAGTCCAAAATTTTCAACCGCGACAGAGTGAAAACCGGGGAAAAAGAAAAAGGAATCCTCGGAACAAAAACGAAGGTCCTGAAATTTGAACAGGATATTAAATTGGTTGAGATAGATTCAAAAATTTAAAATTTCAAATAAGTTTTGATCAAAATTAAATCGAATATAATAAAATAATATATTTATGTATAATATATTTTTTTAAATAGTTTTTTGTAT
>NC_029785.2:9653698-9655489 GCF_000816755.2 Arachis ipaensis
ATATAATATAATAATATATTTATATATAAAATATATATTTTTAATTTTCATTATTTTAAATTAATTAACTATTAAAAAATTACATCGATTCAACCGTGTAATTAGTTCTTGAGAAAATTTCATTCCTCTTTTCTGAAAGATATTAAAATGACACTCTCCTTCCTTTTATTTGTAAAATGTGCCTTCATCTCTCTTATCACTTTTAAAAAATTTCATCTTTAATCTAGTTTAAATTTTTTGTATTAACTAATGTTAACTTTGTCTCTTTTTCAAGAAAAAATAAATTTTTTTTAACAAAACCTTTTCTTAAAAAATAGATAAAGTTAATACTAATTAACATAAAAAAATTTAAAATAGATTAAAGATAAGATTTTTTAAAAGTGATAAGAAAATAGAACGTATATTTTACAAATAGAAAAAAAAAATATCATTTTAACATCTCTTAGAAAAAGAGTAAAATTTTTTCTAAGTTCTTTGATCGATTTTTCCTATTTTTTACCGATTATAATTAACTGACTTTTATAGTAAATGAAACCAGTTTAATAACGAATTTTCAGTTGAACCGACGGATTCCATTCGTTTTTCTGACTTTGGAGGGCGACAATGTTGGTAAAAAGAGTCATCGTCGTCATAATTATAAAAAGAAAAGATAATGAAGCAGAGAGAGGCATGTGCTGCCACATGAACTAATTACACATGTTGGTAGCTAAAGAAACCAACACTACTGGCAGATACATAGTTTTAATTATACACACAACAACCATAATTGCATAACAAAAGGGCAAAGATTACTTCCATTAACAAAATTAAAAAGGGTAACAGAAAGTTAAGAGAGAAAAGTTAACAAAACGAACAACCACTTCCATTGCTAATAACAACAATAATAAAAGTCTTTCCATAACTCAACTTTGACAATCAAACATTTGCATTGCTTGTGTAATAAAAAAAACTCCATAAAACAGAGAAAAAAAAACATTAAAATAAAAGAAAAAAATATATTGATATATCTCACTTAATTAAATCCTATATGTAAAGCTGAAATGACTTAACGGTATGTAAGGTGGAGACATGACTTGACATTTGGGAAAAATATGCATATGAATTTGTTGGGTAGGGTTTTGGATGAAATAAGAAGGGAAGGAGGGACTAAAAAGAAAAAGAAACAATGGACCACGCTTCTGCACCTACCCCTTGCATTGTTGTTTTCTTTTACTGGAGCAAGTCGAGCAGCTGAGGTTGACCAACAACAATAGACACACAATGTGAAAACCATAACATATTGACATGTGTAATTAATGTACACTTGTCAAGATTTTCTTTGGTAACAAAAATGAATAATAAAAATGAAAAAAGGGTGTTTGTGTTTTGTTATTTTGTGCTAGCACCGACGGCCTCTTTTGCAGCCAAGTGCACCAGCATTAGAAGTCATGGAACCAACCATGGAAGATGATTTGGCACCTAAGCTTGAGGCTCTTGCATAGCTTGCTGAAGCTCCAGCACCTGATGGAGTGAAGTATGCACCATTCAGCAATAAATCTCCCTCTGATCTCCAATTCCAACCCTTCCATTGCGTTTCAGCTGTTTCCACTCTCTTTGTCACCTGTCCCACCAAATAATTTCATTTCCTTTGCTCAATCTTATCATAACATTTTTAAATTTTGATTTAAAAAAAAAACCCTTTTTTTATATTTAATTTTTTTTAAATATTTTTAATATTTAATTTTATTCTTAATATTTTTATTTGTGTAAAATATTATTCCTAAATTTTCAAAAATAATTTTAAAATAAATA
>NC_029785.2:9655562-9660098 GCF_000816755.2 Arachis ipaensis
CAATATTCAAAATAATTACTTTTACTAATGTGGCGTTATATGATTGAATACATTTATAAAACAATTTTATCCCGACAATACATTAAAATTAAATTCTATTTTTATACCTTAAAATTAGAAAATATACTTTATCATTTTAATTTAATTAGCAATTACCACCAAATTAAGTTTAGTGTAAAACTCATTGGTATAACTCTCAAGTACTTGAACAAAAAATGAGTTTGGATAAGCACTTGGATTGGATTGTACTATTTTGTACCTCTTTAGCAAATGGGTTAGCTGGAGCATTGTATCTATTGCCCTGGCTGTTGATGGTGGGGTTAGCACTTCCACCAATTGCATACATCTCCCAATGAGTATAGTCATTGTTCACCACATGGAAATACCCATGTCTACATCTGCATCACCAATAATTGGGGGAGTGGATTATTAGTGTTTAATGCCCCCCCACATTAAAGTTTTATCTTATGTAAACACATTTATTCCGATTTACCTTGGCATTCTCTGGATGAGTCCTTCTCCAAAATGGTTATAGGCAATGGTCACCTGCATTTGCTTGTCTCTTGTGTATGAGTCACTGTGGCCTAACAGAATCACCTGAATTTACAAAATATCAGCATTCATTGAGCTATCATGATAACTAATGAGCCATCCAACAAGACAAACGAAAAAGTGCATTCAATACTTAATTTCTTAGATCTGTTACATTTTTTATTTACATATTTATTATAGAAATAAACTACTATTTATAACCATAAAACTTTAAAATGCTCATAAATTTAACTATGAATGAACAAATTAGTTCTGTATCTACGAAAGATAATTTCTACATGTTAAATTTATTCACGTGTGGATTTGTTTGTATTTCGAACTTTCATAAATAAAATGACAAAGAGAATAAATTCAGATTCATTTTGAACTTTGATAGATATTTAGTAATTTAGTCATTATTATATAATCAAATAAGGTGAAAATTCAAGTGAAACTAACTTTACGTAAAATTGATAATTAAAAATAGTTAAATGATTTGACAGGTTTATACAGTGATATAGTTGAATAATGCAGAGGAAAAGCAGGGTAAGAAAAAGAAAGTACCTCATTGTGGTGGGTGAGATGGTTGTTAGAAATAGTTATAGCAGTTGAGCCCATGACAGCATCAACAAGGCCATCAGCACAATGTGACAATGAATTATGATCAACCCAAATATGGCTTGATCCAAAAATGGAGATGGCATCCCCATCAGCCATAGTCCTCCACCCGAAATGGGTGGGGGAGCTTCTCACCATGGCATTCCCAGTAGGCCTGCAGTCATGGATATGGAGACCATGGATGATGACATTGGTAACATACTGAATTGTTATGCAACCTCCATTGGCAATGTGCACATTGGCTCCTCTTCCATCAATGGTCTTGAAGCTGTTCATAATCAGCTCCTGTTTCAGCTGGATCACCATGTCCCTTTTGAACACAATCCATAGTGGCCTGTCCTGGATCACCGCGTGCCGCAATGTCCCTGGCTTTGGGTTAACAGGGTCATCATCTCTAGGGTCAGTTACAACATAGAACTTTCCGTCGCGGCCACCGATCGCATTCCGGCCGAAACCAATGCCACAATCTGCTAGTCTCTTCCTGTTTTTCTGCCAATTCGGGTCGCAGCGCCAGCAATCGTCGATTGGATTACCAGTTCCACAGGAGAAGAATCCTAGCTTCCTTCTCTCAGTGCTATTCTTCATTGCCCTGTTATGTTAAACAAACACATTATTTGATGCACCTAACATCTATAATTATCTAAAATTACACCACTAAATTAATTACTATGTCCATTAGTTTCACCTTTTTTGCAGGAAAAAAGTCTTGTATTATTGTGATAATAAAATGTACTATTTTCTATAACGTTTTTTGCTACGAGTGAAATAGAGCCGTTAGAAAATACCAAGCCCAAAGTTTATAACGACCCATTTGGGATCTTAGATGTAGAGAATTAGAAAACAATGAGAAGAAAAAATTCTGTACTCGGTGAGTGATGATAACAGGAATCATTTTAAGTGTAACGACTAAATTCTTGGATTTTTTCTAGGAATGGAAAAAGATGGTAAACATAATTCGTTTTTCTTTGTTTTCACATGGACCTTGTGATTTTATATTTTTTTTAAGGCATGACTAGTCACTTAAAAAAAATAACATTTTTAATGCTAAATTATGGCAAAGTAAGAGTTGTACTTGTACCAGTAAGTACAGCGTATTTATAGGGGAAAATAAGGATT
This sequence comes from Arachis ipaensis, assembly GCF_000816755.2. Lineage (NCBI taxonomy): Eukaryota > Viridiplantae > Streptophyta > Magnoliopsida > Fabales > Fabaceae > Arachis > Arachis ipaensis. The sequence continues at coordinate 9,657,828 of NC_029785.2, forward strand.
AAGTTATAATAACACGCAAAAGAATTTTAAGCGTGAAACACGGATCTCAGAAAATGCATGTGATATGTGACCGACTAGTGAATGAGCAACAATGTGAGAGATTGGTGAGGGACAACGGTAAATGGGTAAGAAACCCTAAAAATAGGAAAAATTTAATGATGTGAATTAAAAACCCTTTCGCTTTTGGCAAAACAAGGAAATTAATGTGACACAAGAAAAATAATGGGTCAGTTAGGGGTAGAGTGTGTGTTAGGTGTCATATCACACAAGAGAGAGTAGGGGCGGTTATGAATGGACCTAGAAATGACTACTATGCCCTACTAGCACTAACACTCCATGCATTGCCCCATTTCTAAACCCATGTGAAGATAAATTAAATCATTATTGGGTTTTCTCTTTTTGTGTTAGGTTTGTTCCGTAGCTATAAATTGATATTGGTGAAAAATGTAGAAAAAAGAGACCCACATCTGAACCATGGAAACCACCTCTTCCGGGTCAGTTACAGCAGCACGTTCATTTAATTCCTCCGCCTCTTTCACCCTGAAACAAATAGTTACAACAACACAAGATCTTAATCAATGCGGTGGATACATAATAAATAATATACTACTAATTTGTGAACCATTACATGGTATTGACTAAATATATTTGAATGAATCGTTCAACAGTTTACAATATAAAGATGATTTTGTAGAAGTAGACACCACAAATAATTCTCACTTGGTAGAAAGTTTATAATTTGAAGCAGAGAACAATGAATTATCCTTCTCAACATTCTAATAGAAAAGAAAGAATTTTTTTAACATAAAATTGCAATGCTAGTGAATCCGTTATGTGAAGCAAATACATTTCCCACTATGATTTGTGGCGTTTCAAAACCCAGACAATGTAGTTCAAATATTCATAGAACAGAGAGAGAGTAGAAATGAATATACTTGAGGTCAGAGATCTGTGATGTGGCCATGGCTTCTCCAATGAGGAGCACAAAGAGCAGCAACAAGCAAGCATTGAGAACCCATTTTGCAGAAGAAACCTCCATTGAAGAATTCCACTACCCACTCCTCTCTTTCACTCAGTGATGGTGTTATGAGACAATGCTGAAGCTAAAGAGTGAGAGAGAAAGAGAAGGGTTGAAGAGAAAGATAAAGAGAAAGTGCAGAAGAGAGAAGAAAAGAAAGAAGGAAGAAAGGAAAGAGAAGAATGGTGGAGTGGACTCGGAAAACAGGTTCCAACATAAAGGCCCATTTATAGAACCAATGAAGACAAATGCTTTAACGCCAAATCTTCACGCCGTTAATCAACTGAACGTTTTCTTCGTTTGTATTCTACAGGATTTGGGGCCTGTGGGACCCGCCACTCAAACACCGTTAACTAACATCAACAAAGTCGTTGCTTTTGTTTGTTGCTTCTCATAACGCTTCTCCTTCTACCTTAACTGGCGCATTTATAATGTTCTATTAGTAACTTGAACATTTGATGTTCCATGGACAAAAAGATTTAATTAATAAATCAATTATTTATTTGTTGTGTAAGACTGAAGGTTTTCAAAACATAATCCATTATCTAACCGAGTTAATAGGACACGAATCTCAATTCAGTCTTTAAAATTTTAATTATTTTTATTTAGTCCTCAAATTTTATAAATGTGTCTCATATTAGTCTTTAAAATAATTTTTAGTTAAAAAATATTAATAGAGTGTTAAAATAGACAATCAAATGCTACTCTAAAACATGTAAAATGATGTCATTTTAGTTTTGGCATTTAAATAATTCAAAAATGATGTCGCATCACTTGTTTTATTAGGTAAAGTTTCAATAAACACCATTTATAATGTTGTTTTTTGGTTATTTGAGTATCAAAATTAAAACGACATCATTTTACAGAGTTCAATATGGCATCCGCCTGTTTATGACAGCGTTCTATTAAAGTGTATACATTGAAAATCGTTTCAAGGACTAACATGAGTCATGTTCGCAAAATTTTAGGACTAAATAAAGACAATTGAACTTTAGAGACTAAATTGAGGCTATATGCAAATTCAGAGATCAAATTGAGTATTATCTTATTATTAAACTCTTTTAATTAGTTTTATTGGTTTAAAGGTTTAATCAAAATAATTATATTATAATAAAATAATATATAAAATTATAAATAAATACACAAAAATATAATATGTTTAATTTAAACGTAAATTTAAAAAATATACAAATTAATATTATTGTTCATACTTGAAAAAAATCATTATTAATTTAAATCAATTCTAATAACAA
>NC_029785.2:9660289-9664635 GCF_000816755.2 Arachis ipaensis
AGTAAAAAAAAACCAGTAAGAAAAACAATTCATCCAACAACAATAATAACATAATAAAAAAAATAACAACAACAATAATTGAACAACGTGAGCTAGTAAATAAGGATAATACTACAATGAAAAGTGTTTTTGAATAAAGAGTGAAAAATATTCTTTTATAAGAGTAAAAATTAATAAAAATATATATACAATTCACATATCTTTTATTAATTTAATGAGAATCTTTATTTTTAATCCAATTTTCCTCTTCACTAAAAAAATTTCCGGCAAATAAAAAGTTGAAACATCCAACGAGAACACCAGTAGCCAATAACAAATTAAAAAGTGAAAACAAATTGGAAAAATGGAAGCAAAGTAGGAAGCAAAGTGATGAATATAGCAAGCAGAGGATATTAGTCAATATATTGAAAACATTAAGTAAAATCTATTAAACAGCTTATGAGGTATGTAGTACTCTTAGAACAGTTTCAAAAGTAGCTTCTGAAGTATACATGCTACTCAATCAAGATATATATATAAAAAAAAAAAAGAGTTAATTAAGAAGAAGTACACAACAATGTATATTAGTTCGGTTAACAATGTTTATGTTGAATCCTCAATCAAATTGAGAGTTTTTCTATTTAAATAAATACTTACAAGATATTCTTTTCTAAAGTATTATTAAGATAAGATTGATTCAAATTACAACTGATTTAAAAAATTTTAGATAATATTTTCAAAAATCTTCCTAAGCTAAACTTGGCTTGGCATATAGTTTATAATTTACTACTTAATTTATTATCTCTAGTAATAAGTTATTTTCTAAAAAATTTTGCTTCTCTATTTTACCTGAAACATATTTAAATAAAATATAGATACAAAATTATTATTTAAATTATTAATCCTTGCATATGCGGTTGAAATTGAAAGTGAGTCCAGTTAAGTAGAATTAGATTGAGCTAAGCTAAAGCTAAACTCGCAAATTTGTTTAGCCAATTTATGTTCTTGGCTCGCTTTGCTAATAATAGAATCTAATTTAAACTTGACTCATAAAAATTTTACCGTAACATAAACATAATATGTAAATGGAAATGTTTGATAATAAAAAAAAATCAACCAAAAACAGTCATAACTTGTCTTATTTAACATTTATTAATTATTACAACAATTAATTAATGCTAAATAAAATAAATTCTGGCTGTTTTTTTGTCTACCTAACATATGTGCTATAATATTTATTATAGTGGCTATAATAACTATACAACTCTAACAATATTTAAAAGTTATTCCTAAAATTAAAATAATATCTTTTATCATTTGAAGATATTTTTTAGTTTAACAAATAAAAATAAAAAATATTATTAATATATAAAAAAATATGACTTTAAATTTAATAATATTTTTAAAATATTATTAAAATTATATATTTATTTTACAACAACAACAACAAAGTCTTATCCTACTAGATGGGGTTGGCTACATGAATCAAACGATGTCATTGAGCTCTATCATGTATCATGTCTACAGAGAGACCGTTTACATCTAGACTCGTGCTCTTCCTAGGTATTCCTCTACCTTTCATCCATTATCCATCTTCCATCTCATCCACCCACCTGATTGGGTGTTCTGTCGGCCCTTTTTTCACATGTCCAAACTACTTGAGATGCGATTCTACCATCTTTTCCACAACAGGTGTTACTTCAACTCTCTCTCTCTCTCTCTCTCTCTCTCTCTCTCTCTCTCTCTCTCTCTCTCTCTCTCTCTCTATCTCTCTCTCTCATATCTTCCTTCTTTATTCTATCAAATCGCGTATGACTATTAATTCATCTCAACATCTTCATCTCTACCATACTTAACTTATGTTCGTGCTCCTCTTTGGCCGCCTAACACTCTGTACCATAAAGTATAGTCGGTCTAATAGCAGTGTGATAGAATTTACCTTTAAGTTTTAAAGGTAATATTTTGTCACATATAAAATCAGATGTACTCCACCATTTTGACCAACCTGCTTGGATCCTATGATTTACATCATATTCAATCTCTCCATTATCTTGTATGATGCATCCAAGATACTTAAAACTTTTAATTTTTCATAGGATGTTTTCTCCAATCTTCACCTCTGTATTAGGATTTTTCTTTCGGTTGCCGAACTTACATTCCATATATTCCGTCTTACTACGGGTTATGCGCAGACCATACACTTCTAGAGCTTCTCTCCATAAATCCAACTTCTTATTTGTCTTTCCTTGGCTCTCCCATAAAGACGATATCATCGGTAAAGAGCATGCAGCATGGCACAAGCTCTTATAGGGATGGCAACGAGTCCCCATGGGGACGGGGACATGCCCCCCGTCCCCTGCCCCGTCACCATAATCCACCTCCCGTCCTACCCTGTCCCCGGCTGGGGACTTAGATATCCGCGGATATCATCCGCGGATTTTACAAATTAACCATTTCAAACACAGAACATTAACAATTTCAAGCACAGAATATTAACAATTGAACAAATCCTAAATTTTCAAATAAAAATTCAACAATAATTGTCCAAACAGAGATAAAACTCAGAAGATTAACAATTTCAAATACAGAAAATTAGTAATTGAATAAATTCTGAATTCCTAAATAAAAATTCAACAAAAATTGCAGAAATAAAGATACAAACTCAGAAGATTAACAATTTCAAACAATTTGAAACATTGAACAAATCCTAAACCCTAAATGTTGAAAAAAAAAACCCAAAAGAAACTAATCAGAGAAAGGGACTTATTGATGCGGCAATGACGAGGCTTCGGGAGGCATGATGAGCGGCGAAGAGGCTGTTGGAGGCAACGGCGATTGTGCTAGTGGCAGTGACAATTCTACTGGAGGCGGCAACAACGAGAAAGACCGATTAGGAGGCTGCAATGATGATGAACGAGCATGAAGCAGGAGACGGCGCTAATGAGGCGGCGACAGTGAGTGAGAGGGCAGTGATTTGCAATGTGAATGAGGAAGGGAGGCGGTGACCAACGATGAGACTTATATGCACAGAGACGCAGAGAACCTTGGAGTGGTTGGCGAGGTGACGAGGTGGAAGGAAGACGGTGGTGACGTTGTTGGAGAAGAGAAGCAGCAGATGGAGGCAGAGGAAAAAGGAGGTAACCGGGTCAAGATGAGGCTGCTAGGTGAGGAAGAGAATGAATTTGAAATGATACTGCTAAGGTAACATATTAGCTCCTCATATCTGTTCTTCGGCGGGTAAATCTCTGCGGATACTCGTCCCTCCATGAGAAATTGCCATCCCTAGGCTCTTGGATATGCTCTGTGAGTACTTCCAAGAATAATGTGAAAAGGTATGGACTTAAGGATGATCCCTGGTGTAATCCTACCAATAAAAAATTTATCTGTCACACTATCTTGAGTCTTCACACTAGTTGTAACCCCATCATACATGTCTTTAATTGTACGAGTATATGTGATCCTTACTCTCTTCTTTTTCAAAGCCTTCTATAAAACCTCCCTTGGCTTCCTATCGTACGCTTTTTCCAAATCAATAAACACCATATGTAAATCCCTTTTATTACTACAATATCTCTCCATCATCCTTCTTAACATGTACGTAGATTCAGTGGTGGATCTGTCTGACATAAAACCAAATTGATTTTCTGTTATTTGTGTCTCTTGTCTCAGCCTCTATTCTATCATTTTTTTTCCATAACTTCATGGTATGACTCATGAGTTTGATCCCTCTATAGTTTTTGCAACTCTATATATCCCCCTTATTCTTGTAGATAGGTACCAAAGTACTCTTTCTTCACTCATTTAGCATATTCTTTGACCTTAAAATCTCATTAAAAAACTTGGTTAACCAATTAATACCTTTCTCACCAAGACCCTTTCAAATTTCAGTCAGAATATTATCGGATCCTACTGGCTACTGTGCTACCATTTTATATATTTATTATAGCCACTATAATAATAAATACCATAAAATCCACTAATTACTATTCTATATAAACAAATATCAATTATAATTTATGTTTCTGTTAAAACCATATATAAAAAAGATTATATNATTAGTACTATATTGTTATCTCCGAAAAAAATTCTTAATTTTTTGTACTCTAGGTGATTTACTATATATCATATAAACACATATCTAAATAATTTATATTAGTTTATTAAAAAAAAAATCCTACTAGTTGCTAATATCTTAGAATATGGATCTTGGAAGTTATACGTACATAGCAAACATTTGTACTTATTGTATTATGATCTGTTGGCAATCAAAATTTAGTCTAAGAAGAATTGAGGTAAAAATATCAAAATTTTTTATATTTAGTATTGATCTAAGAAGCTAAAATATTTTTATTTATATTTAAAGTAGG
>NC_029785.2:9664683-9678662 GCF_000816755.2 Arachis ipaensis
CTGAAAATTATGATTAAACTTTGAAAAATTGGAAAATAAAAAATAAATTATGTAGACATATAATTTTAAGAGTATTAAATAATAATTTATATGATATTTATTGTCATTATGTTCATAGTAAAATTATTTGGGATGCATTGGTACAAAAATATATTTATGAAGAAGAAGGTAGTAAAAATTTTTAGTTCATAATTTCAATGAATTTCAAATGGTAGAAGATAAAAGTATTTCTTCTCAACTTAATGAATTTACTAAGCTTGTAGATGAACTTGCTAAGAAAAGAGATGTTTTATCCAAAAAGTTCGTATCTCAAACTCTTGTTGATAAATTATCGAATTCATAGAAAGATTATAAAAATCATGAATTTGCAAGAGCCTATAGTGCATATTAAAATAGAGGATAAAAAGAGAACTGTGGCTAATGAATAATATAATAAAGAAGTATATGCTAAAGCTAATCTTACTAAAATTGTGCACAAAAATTATTCGAATAATGAAAATAAATTTCATAAGGTGATTAAGCCTCATTTCAAGAATCAAGAATTTAACCTCCAAAAGAAGAAAGGTACTTGTTTTATTTGTGACATAATTGGACACTTTGCATCAACTCGTAGAATGAAAAGGAATAATAATCAAGGAGATAGAAGCAATAGTAAAAGCGGAGAAGGAAAGACAATCACAAACATAGCAAATCACAAAAATGATGAAGTCATAATGGCAATGGTTTCCGAATGCTATCTAGTGAAGGACTCCAAGGGTTGAGTTGTGGATTCCGGTGCCACAAAATACATTTGTGCTAAAAATGAACTATTTTTCGAGTTTACTCCCATAAATAATGGAAATGAAGTTGTTTGCCTAGCGGGTTTTAGCAAGGTTTCCGTTTTAGGTAAAGGTAAAGTGTCAATAAAAATGACATCTAAAAAAATCCTCATATTGTCTGATGTACTATAAGTTTCGGGTTGTTTGGTTAAGGTTATGTTTTCCAATCTTAAGAAAAGAAAAATAGGTTCAAGAACATGTGATTGTGTATTTATTGGATATGCTCAAAATAGTAGTGCATATAGATTTCTTGTTATTAAAAGTGATGTACTTGAACATAACACTATAATTGAATCTTGTAATACATCTTTCTTTGAGAATATATACCCTAATAAATCAAAAGATAAAAATATTTCTAACATGTATGCTTTGTCGGATAATGTTGTTGATGAATAATATAATGAAATAAGAAGTAAGAGAGCTAGAAAGAAAATAATTTTGGTGATAATTATATTACTTATCTTGTTTTTAATGATCCTTTATCATATAATAATGTTATATCTTCTTCTGATGCTCATTTTTAGAAAGATGCTACAAATGATGAAATTGAATCTATTATGTCTAATCATACTTGGAATTAGTTGATTTACCTCCTAATGAAAAATCTATTGGATGCAAATGGGTGTTTAAAAAGAGATTAAAATCGAATGGTAGTATTGATAAATATAAAGCTAGATTAGTAGCTAAAGGTTACAAACAATAAAATGATGTAGATTATTTTGATACATATGCTCTAATTGCTAGAATTGTATCTATTAGAGTTTTATTTACTATTGCATCTATATTCAAATTTGTACATCAAATGAATGTGAAAATTATATTTTTAAATGGATATCTTGATAAAGAAATTTACATGGATGAACCCGAATGTTGTGTGGTAAAAGGTAAAAAAAAAATAATGTATGTAAACTTGTCAAATCTCTTTATATTTTAAAGCAAGCTCTAAAATAATGGCATGAAAAATTTGATGAAATTATGCTTTCTAATTAGTATGTGATTAATGGATTTGATAAATGCATATATAGCAAATTTAATGATAGTGTTGGTGTTAATGTTTGCGTATATGTTGATGATTTATCAATTTTCAGAATATGCTTAGATAAAGTAAATGAAACTAAAACATTTCTCTCTTCGCAATTTGATATAAAAGATATGGGTGTTGTAAATATTATTCTTGTAATAAAGGTAATAAGAAAAAAAAATGATAGTTTTATATTATCTCAATCTCGTTATATTGAAAATATTCTAAAAAAAATTGGATATTATGATTGCAAACATGTATCTATACCATATAATTTAAGTTTACATCTATCTAAGTATAAAGATGATAGTGTGTCTCAAATTGAATATGCTCGTATAATTGGTAGCTTGATTTATTTGATGAATTACACTAGATCTGACATTGCATATACTGTAAATAAATTGAATAGATATACTCATAATTCTAATAAAGATCATTGGATTGCTTTAACTAAAATGATGAGATATTTTAAAGGAAATATAAATTTTGGTTTATTGCATTTCGGTTATCTCTCTATTTTAGAAGGATATTTTAATGCAAATTGGATTTCTAATTTTGACAAGATAAAATCTACAAGTGATGTTGTGTTTATGTTAGCAGGAGAGGTAATCTCTTGAAAATCCACCAAACAGACATGTATTGTCAGATCAACTATGGAATCAGAATTTATAGCATTAGAGAAGGCAGCGACTGAAGTCGAATGGCTAAGAGATTTATTAATGAATATCCACTATGGAGTAAGAGAGAAATATTTGTAACTATACATTGTGATAGTTAGGCTGTTATTGATAGAGCAAAAAATAAGATCTACAATGGTAAAAACCGATATATAAGAATACGGCACAACATTGTAACAACTTATTGAAAGTTATGTAATATCCATAGATTTTGTAATGTCAGAAAAGAATTTTGCTGATCTTTTGACGAAGTCACTTGCTAGAACACTAGTAAGTAAAACATCGAAGGGATGAGACTTTGTGCCTATTGAGTAAAACTGTACGATTGATACCCAACCACTTTAATTAGGTCTTCTATGAAGATGGTTAAATGTGGTCAACGAAATCATACAAATTTTAAGGGTGGTGTTGTTTCTTTGTTTTTTGCCATACATATGAGATGTTTGGCGATGAGTTTATAGTCCCAAAATGTGGAAATGAAGATGTTAGTGCAACATACTCTTGATGGATAAACACAAAACTAAGAGTGGAGATTATGACGTCTCCTATGAATTTGGGCACTTAACTTAAATTATTACTAATTAAGAAAAAAAATCATTGAATTGTTTTATAACCATTGCATGAATTGAATTATATAAAAGGAGAAATATCAGATGCAATAATATATATACCCCAAAACACACTCAATTTTTTTAATCTACAACTTGTGCTCTTTTTCTCTTAATAACATTAAGTCTTCTCAAATATTAGCAAAAGTTACTTGTAATAATTTTTTTAATTAAGAAGAAGAACGAGGTTGTGCTGCTCCAAGTGTTCCAAGAATATTGATGTGGAATTATATTCTTGATGATCCACATTTAATCTTGGAGGATTTTCATCGAAGCCATTTCACCTACGAGTAGGAAAGTAATAAATCTTTAAGGACAGTATGTAACACCCTACCACACAGAGCTTTACGCTTAAGCCGTAAAATAGAGGTAGTGTGGTATTACGACCTCTAAAATAATATTCGAGGAGTCTTGAAGGATAGTTAAAGCAAAATCGTGAAATTAAAAAAAAGTGCAACCCTCAGAAATACTATATATAAACAGTAAGATCAGGGTGTCAAGGATACAAAATAATCAAGCTCCGAACTCAACCTGCGAAGCTAAGACTGGCCGGAGAATATTTACATACATATATATAAAATCCGAGTCCCAAAATACATAAAAAAAAATCCTAGTTCTCCATAAAACCTCTATGAGGTGCAAAAGTAAAACAAGTTTATAAGGAGAGTTCTATACATATGAAACAGAACAAAATATAATATCCCAAAAGTTCCACTTTGCTGCAGAGACCTCCAGACGCCTAGTGAGGTGCCTTTCGACCTGTGTAACACCCTACCACATAGAGCTTTACGCCTAGGACATAAATCAAAGGTGGTGAGGTATACGACCTCTAAAAGTAAAATACATACTTAGATATAGTTGAAATAAGTTATAACTAGGAGTCTTGAAAAAGAAGTTAAGCAAAATCGAAATAAAAATTGCGTCGCTCACGAAGAAAAGTGTAGACGGATAAGCAAGATCGAAGGGAAGGCTAAAAGACCATAAACATAGATTAGAATTTCAAAATACAAATATCAAGCTCCGAACTTGACCTGCGAAGCAAAGGCCGGCCAAAGTATGTGTGTACATACATACAAATAATCCAAAATATCCCAAACTCGTAAAACTGACAACCTGTTTCTCCAAGTCATCCTTTAAGAAGGACAAGCATAAAATACAAGATAGAGAACTATATACATATATAAATATAAATAAAATACAATCCTAAGTCCCCAAAGTTCTTCACTTTCGCAGAGTCTCCAAAATGCTCAGTGAGGTACCTCCTGACCTGCATATGAAAAGCAACAATATGTATGGAATGAGAATCGGAGGTTCTCAGCATGGTAAAGGTGCCCACATAGTTAATATAAAAGGTTTCGGGAAATCCAGAGGCAATCCTAGAACTCCGTCACTCAGATATGAACTTAAAGGAACAAACTAAACCATAAATTTGGTAACACTCTCTAAAGTATCCCAGTCTCAATCTAACTCTAATTCTACAATTCAATTTCTGTCTCATTAAACTCTAACCCTACAATTCACTCTCTGTCTCCTCCAATCTAATTGTGATCCAATCCTTCACTTTCTGTTTCCTCCATTCCTCCAAAACTCTTGTGCATAGACAAGCAATACAGACAAAGCAAACACAAGTAGGATACAGATATAACAGGTAGCAAATATAGCAGGTAAGCATAATAATCGCATAGGCAAACCCAATTAATGCACAATCAAACAAAATACACATATGCATATGATGTATGCCTGCCTATGGTTGATGAGTCTCATCTGTCGATTATAAATCCAACCTGACATCTCCGATATCTAACCCGGACATCGTCCTCTTGAAAACTGGTGAGCGGTACAGTACCATGATCCTCACTTGGTGAGCAGTAAACTCCTTGATCCCCACCATCTGTGTAGGGTAAACCACCTCGATCTCCACAGACGTTTTCAATTGAAAAACAACACAGTGGGTGGTAAATAACCACGATCCTCACAAAATATATAATTTCATATCCAATCTGGTGGGCATTAAATAACCACGATCCCCACAAAACAATTTTCTTTAAAATCGGGTGGAACATCTTAAACATAAATAAAATCAATATCAATATAATTCATTCATAAATCATAATTAAATCAACTCTTATCATTCTTTATTTTCATAGCCAACCTCCTCCTTCTCAAACTGTCTAACCATCATCATCACTTTCTTGAATCTTTGTCCGGAGCAAGTGGACGATACCACTGCATCTTACTCGGTGTCTTAAACTGTAGCCGGAGCAAGTGGACCACGCCACTGCATCTTACTCGGAGCCTCAATTTAATCAATTCCAATCTCATTTATTCATCAATCATATGTCCTTTAATCATATCTCATCAATAATTTATCATTCCTAATCAAGCAACATAGTTTCAGTTCTCATTCACGTCGTATATCACTTTATTTATACTCCGTAATTCAAATTCTCTTTTTTACAATTCTCCTCTATAGGCTCACTATCCTTCCTAGGCGAAAAACTGTGTATCGAACCCTAACGGGTAATTAAAAGAGGTTGGAGAACTAGAGAATTGGTAAGACTTCAAAAAAAAATTACTTATGCTGCTGAATCAGGTTTTCGTGTACGCGACATGGTGCCCGGTACGTGAGCCTCCAAAAACCAATGGTCTGCGTACGCAGGACTTACTCTGCATATGCGAGACGTCTGGGTAGTGTCCTCTGCCCGCATCGCGTATGATGGTCCGCGCATGCATGCCTCCTTTTTCTTCCAAAAACAGCAAAGTTGCAAGTTTTACTTTTCGCACACCAAACTTCAAATGCACATAACTCTTTCGTTTTAAAATATTTTTTGTCCGTTCTTCGAACGGCGTAAATTTCACGGACCCAATTTTCTTTTGAAAGAAAGTTTGACAAAAATTGAGGATTCAGAAGCCGAGTTATGACTCACTAAAGTTGGTCAAAAAATCAAGTTTTACCAAAACTTCAAAACTCAAGCTTTCCAAACCAAATTTAACCAAATCCTAAAAAAACCCATCTCAACCATTATCATAACTCATCAAACCCCAACTCATTACTCATCAATCATTTAAGTACCCAAAATACCAATACTTCATCATCAACTGAACATCTTATTTACCATATTCATGTATATACATAATAATTCCATCAACTCAACTACACCACATCAATTAAACATATAATCTTGATTAATCATTGCACAATCTCATTAACATAATTATTCAACTCAAATCATTGTTTATCATTCACCACACATATTAGCCACTCAATCAACAATTCAAACCACAAGTCTCTAATCCTTAATCATACATATCATCCAACTTATCATAGGGTCATCTAGCCTAAGTTTGCACGAAACCTTACATGTTATCTATGAGAAAATAAAACCATACATTGGTCAATTCCTCCCTAAGCCTGGAACACCTCAATTATCCACCGTTCCTCAAGCTCCAAAGCTCCAACTCCTCACCAATTGAATTTTCATCTCCCAGGATTCAATTCCAAGCTTTCAATATCCACCAATTTAACTCCAATTCAGAAGGATACACGATCTAATTCATACAATATCACAATAATCAACATTGAGCTAACTAAATCACCAATTTACAAGGGTTATGGTTTTCTTACCATTACTCACGAGTCAAATGGACAAAATCCAGTGATTATCCACCGTTAGAGTACCCCTAAACCATCAAAATCACAAAATCTCTCAATACTAAAATCCAAAATCACGAATTGAAGAGGGAAGAACTGGGTGAGAAAATGTGATTCCCTTACCAATTTGTTTAGTGGATTTTATAGAGAATTCTGAGACTAATGCGTGGCCGCTAACGACTCGTCAATCGGAGCTCCGAATTGAAAGTTATGGACGATTGAATTTTTGGAGGAATAAGGGTTAGGTTTTTAACGTAACTCTCTCTTCTTCAACGGATTTGCAGGAATAAAGAAGAAGAAGACCCGTTCTTGGTGTTTTATAGGTTGGGCCTTGGGCCCGGTTTGGACTCGGTCCAACCGGTTTGGCTCGTTGGCCCAATTTTGGACAAAATATTTAAAATTAGTGTTAAAATTCATATTTTAATTATTTCTACTTTTTATACTATAAAATTTAAGTTTCTAATTTCTTTAAATAATAATTAATTTATTAGTTAATTATTTACTAATTACCCAGGGTTTACAACCTGCATCTAAAAAAATACAAATATCCGTATGGAATGAGAACCGAAAGTTCTCAGCATGGTAAGGTGCCCACATATATAAGATATAAAGTCCCAGGAAAGTCAGAGGCAATCCTAGAACTCCAACACTCAGATTATAAAACTTAGGTATTTAAAATGGAAACCATAAGCAGGGATGGTTCTCTAAGGTTCTTAAACTTAACTAAACTCTAGCCCAAAACCCTTAATCCTCCGCCTTCCTCCAATCCTCCAACCCCGGTGGAATCACACAGACAAACAAATAGATAAGGCAAACACAATTAGAGTACAGATAATGCAGATAGCATATATAGCAATTAAGCATACTAATACATAAAGGCACTCCCAGTTAATGCACAAACAAGCAAATCAAATATATGCATATGATGTATGTTTGCCCTATGACTGATGAGTCTCATCTTTCGGTTATAAAGCCAACCCGACATGTCCAGCTGCTAAACCCTGGACAGTCCCCTGTGTGCGCATTTCCAAGAGTCTATGCATAGCTTTTTCTCATTCATAATTAATTTCTGCTCATTGGATGAATTTCTGGGACGTTAAAGTTTCCGGCCACCTCTTGCGACGTAGGGTCAACAGAGTATCGAGTCTCAACTTGGAGCACATGGTGGCAAGCCACTGCTCTTACCCAGGAAAACTCGTATCTCAGATAAAAAAAGTGCATAAGCCACATTATCATTCATATTCAGTCATAATCATTCATAATCATTCATTCTGGCCATAAACATCACATATACATCATATCTCTCACTTATACATAATTCATCATATTTCAAGCTTACTTGACTTCCAAGTTACCACCCCTTCCTAACTTCATCTCATCACTAAGCATACAACTAAGGTTTAGGGGGCTAAAAGAGTAAAAATAGAGGTATAAAGGTTCAAAATTATGTTTTAAAACACACAACTCATTTTGCTAAAAACAGCATTCCACGTACGCGGGCATAGTCTCGCGTACGCGAGGCTTCAATCCGAGAGGATTGGCCGCGCCACGTGCTAAATTCGCATATGCAACCCCTCAAAAATCCAATTCTCACGTACGCATACACCTGCTCGCGTACGCGAGACATCAAACCCGAAGGGAATGGCCGTGCCGCGTGCGTGTGTCTGCGTACGCGGATTCTGGAGGGTAGGCCAAATTTTTAAGTATTGCAGAATTTCAGTTTTATACACCGAACTTCTGACTCGCATAACTTTTTTGTTTTAAAACATTTTTCATTCGTTCTTCGAACGGTGTAAACTTCACGGACCCAATTTTCACATGAAATAAATTTGAAAGAGTTTTGAGGTATGGAAGCCGAGTTATAGCTTGCCGAAGTTCGGTCAAAAATTAGTTTTTCACAAAATTTATCAAACCTCTATTTTCACTAATCTTATGACTCAATACCAAAACTCTAAGCTTTTTAACAACATCTAAACATAACAATTCACATTCTAATGCTCAATTCATTTCATAGTACCCCAATACACAACTCCAATAAGCTTAACATCTTCAACTCACAATTAATCAAACTCAACCTCAAAATTCATATTCAATTCACAATCGTATACTTAACTATCATCATTCTCACCTCAAGTGCACCATAATTTATATAACGCACTTCATTATTCATAAAACTTTCATCATCATGGTTCATCATTATCAATAATTCACTAATTTCAATATCATCAACCCATTCTCAATCAACAATACAATTCAACAAATACTGCAACAATTTTAACGCAAGTCCTCATTCTCATCAATCATCATTACACATTATAACAAATTCAATCTTTCACCAAAACCACTAACATTATCAATTTCACAACGTTCAACTTATCCTAAGTCGTCTAGCCTAAGTTTTCACGACACCGTACATATTATATACGAGAAACCAAAAACATACATTGACCAATTTTCTCGTATAGCCCAAAGACAACTCAACTAAGCAAGTTCACAAGATCTACCGTCAAAATTCAGCATCCAATGCTCCCAATCAAGCTTTTATCTCCTCAATTATGTTCCAAATCACATATATACACTACCTATTTCATATCATTATAATCATACATACATACTCAATACCCAAACACATATATCAAGAAATTTAATAGAGTTTGAGAGTTCTCACCTCACCGACGGAGAATTGGGTCAAAACCTGGCAAGCTCACTAAGCTAGCTTGATCCTAAACATTAAAACCAACAAAATCTCAACATCCAATTAATATAATTTTCAAAAATTAGGGAAGAAAGAAATGAGATTCGGATTGAGACTTTCTAATCAAATTGACTACTGGACTTTGTAGAAATCAACGCGGTGGACGCGTGGCCACAAACGATACAACGATCAGAGCTCAGAACAAAAAGTTATGAGGAATTGAATAAAATCCAAAGGTTTGTAAATGTTTATATGTTCTTCCCCCTTTGCTGAACTTTCAGCGTGATTTCAGGAAGAGGGAGAGGGAATGAGCTAAAGTTCATATAGTTAAGTGGGTTGGTTGGGCCCTTGGGCTTGGTTTGTCCGGTTCGGCCCAACTTGGGTCAAATCTTTTGAAATTAGTGTCAAAATTTATATTTTAATTAACTCTACTTTATTTAACTATAAAATTTTATTTGCTAATTTCTTTGATTAATAATTAATTTATCGGTTAATTATTCGTTAATTATGCGGAGATTTCTAACAAATCTTAGTCTAAAAAGACTTAAACCAATAATATTTAAAATTCTTAAATCAGTTGTAATTTGAGTCAAACTTAATCTAAAAATGTTTGAGACAATAAAATCTAAAATTTTTAAATTTTTTAGAATGAGTCGAACATAGCTAAAAAAAAAACTTGGAAAAATAATATCTTATAACACTTATTGAGATAACGAAACTCTCAATATTTATTGAAGACTATAAATTAGCAAGTCTATGTTGAATAAATACACATCATTGTCACAACAAGAAAAATGTTGAATACTGTCGGATTTAGCTCCAAACATTAGCGGCAATTTTATTGGCGGATTTGGAAATAAATTCGTCGGATAAAAAGGTTACCGTCGAATTTGATTTTCTGATGGTAAATTCACCGGCAATAATTAGAGAAAAAATATGAAAATTTGGCACAGAGATTACCGTGGGATTTACCGTCAAATTTATCTGCCAGTAAACCTTATCTAAATTCAAAATGCGCGGCCTCTCCCCTCACTTTCGAGAACACCACCATTCTCTCTCCCTCATTCTCCTCTCTCTTCTCTCTCCCCTGCAACATCCTCCGGCATCCCCTCCGGCCACCCTCCATCAGCGCTGCCCACCTCCATTATCGTCTAAAGTCTATGTCAATTTGTTTGGATCGTGTTTCGTTGCCTCAAACGAAGTTGCTCTATCTGTCTCTGCCACCATTGGAAGAGCTGTCACTACCGCTCCCTCTATCACCAAAGCTGTCCGTCGTCTAGGTAGGTTGCCATCATCTCTCTCTCTATTCCATTCTGTTTTCATTTTTTTAAAATAAAAAATCCTAACCCCTTTTTTGTCTTAACTCTTTTTTCAAACAACCATTCAGGTCTACCTCTGTCTCTGGTTCTTTTGCCAGCGCTGCTTCATTGCTCCATTCAGGTAAGTTCTTCACTGCTTTTTCTACAATTTTTATCATCCTGCAGCTGTTTTGTATTTGGATATCATTCATTGTAGAATGTTAAAGGATTTTGGATTGGAAATGTTATCTATTTCAATACTTGGATATTTAGATAATAATTGTTCTGAAATTTATACAAATAATGGTATTGATACTGTTATTTTTGCTTGAGTATTTGATGCAAGTTATTTGTTAGAATTTTGAGTTTCAGTGGCCTTAATGTTAATTTTATGTTGAGGTAGTTCGCACTATGCTTGTGGTTTGCTGTGTGATTTTTTTTATTTGTCCATGGAACATATTCTAGTATTGCAATTGATCCGGAGTCAGGGTTGGCAATGGGTAGGGTAGGGTAGGGTTTAGACTCTACCCTAACTCTACCCGCGGGTTGAAAACTTACTTAAAACTCTACCCTATCCTATCCGCGGGTTGAGAATCTCTCAACCTTAACCTTACTCGCACCCTAAAGTTCTAAACCCTACCCTACCCGACCCTACCCGCAGAAACAAATTTTTTTAAACAAATATAAAATTCAACCATTCCAAATTTCATACATATTAATAAAATAGAAAATAAAAAACTAAGTTCAAATTAAAATTAAAAACAATAAAATCTTAAAGAAATCCAACGTAAAATTACAAATAATATGATCATCAATTAACTTAGTGATTATTTCAAGTTTTTATAAGAAGAAGATTGTGAGTACAAGACTCACTTTCTTTACTACATACATAACTTTTACATATATATTATATAATATTTTAAGGGTGCGGTTAGGGTAGGGTAAGGTATACCTTAAACCCGTACCCTACCCTACCCTACCCGAACGGGTTGGTCCGGATTGAGTACCCGCGGGTAGGGTATATATTGCCAGCCATATCCGGAGTGCATTACAAATTATATATGTATGTGGCACATCTTTCTTAGTCTAGACTAGCATTTTATTGTTACATTAAATTAAGTATTGTTTGGTGCAAAATAGAAATCATAGATTTGTTGGGGCTAAAAAATTTAGATATGGAAGTGAAATGAGTGATATACCTTAACATTGTAATTTTTTGTGTTTTTTAAAACTGTTGGATGTACACAAATCGGACCCTCTGATTTGTGTTTAAAAAATTTTAAAAATTTGGAATACACAAATCGGATCCTCCAATTTGTGTTTAAAAAATTTGGAGTACACAAATCGGACCCTCTGATTTGTGTACCCCAAATTTTTTTCATTTTTTAAACACAAATCGGAGGGTCCGATTTGTGTACCAAAAATTGGATGGTCCGATTTCTATACCTCTTACAAATTGGACGGTCCGATTTTAGCTTCTGACACCGCAGTTGCGTAAAGCACCCATACATTCCATAACAGCGTCCTACACCATTCTCTCTTCCATATCTAAATTAAAAAATGATTTGTTGGCACATCTTATTTTCTGTCATGATTAGAATGATTTATATGGACCTGTGAAGCCAACAGTTGATAATAAAAATGAGTATATATAGTAACTCATTCTCTTTCAAGTAATTCATACATAGGTTGCACATTATTTTATCTACTGTTTATTATTGATTATTAATTTATTGTCTTTGTAGTTCTTTTATCTTTTTTATTCTTTGTTGTTTTTTTATTGGACTCTCTTTGGTTGTTGCAGATTTTTACAAAATAACAATTTAACAGGTCAAATTCTATCAAACTTAATTAAAGAACCAGGACTGAACATTGGGTAACTAAGAAAACCTATTTACTTTTAAACTTTTAGAATTGTCTCAGATGATTAATATTAATGATAGTTGACAATAAAACTTTTGTTGGTTATGAATTAGTATTTGATTTGGCTATTGTATTGCCTTAATTTATGACAATATATGATTGATGTTGTGGACGTTAAATTAGTTAATTGTTAGTTATTAGTTAATTGGTGTATTTTAAATATGATTTTCTTACTTAATTGAATTCTCTTTTTCTTTAATAAAAAACTTTGATATTTAAATTTATTTGTGAATTNAAATATTAAAAATTATATATTGAATTTTCAAACAAATTTTTTAAAAAATTAAAATATAATTTTACTGTTTGATTTATCGAGCGAAAAATCCGACGATAACAAGCTCTAGAATTTTGCAATTAAAATTTATATCCACCGTTAAATCTACCGGTAATCAGCGGTGGACAAAAAAATCCACCCATAAATAATTACCGGTGAGATTTATGCAGTCGAATTTATTCCGACGCTAAATTCGACGGTAAACAGTTTATCAACGAATTTTTTTTATAAATTCACTGATAAATCTGACGATATTCTACGACTTTCTTGTAGTGTTTGTTCTCTCTTCTCAACTCTTCTACATTTCTATGTTAAGCTTTTTTACCATAGAAATTGATTTCTAAAATTAAACTAAAGTTTTCTTAAAATTTAAAACTAAAACTAATTACTTCTGCTGCTCACAAATCTTCAAACTTCATAAGTTATGGTTTTTTTTTTATTATTATTTTAAGTTTTAAGCACGATTCAGACTTTTTTTTTTCTTACATTTAGCCATTTTAGAATCTAGCCTCGAACCATAGTAAGGGTCTGTTTGGAAAACTCCAAAAGCTACTTTTTTTAGTTTTTGATTTATAAAAAGTTACATTAATAGTGTTTGGTGCAATTTTTTAGATAAACTTTTAACTTTTCAAAAAGTTATTTAAAAATTTTTAAAAAAGTTAAAAAAATGTGACTTCTCCTATTTTCAAAAGCTATTTTATCACTTTTATTTAATACACAACTTTAAAACAAGGATTTCTATAATAACTTTCCAAACACAAAATAACTTATTTAAAAGTTGTTATTAATAAAAGTCCTTATATTTTAAGCTCTTTTTTCAAAAGAACTTATTTAAGAAGTTTAGCTAAACTAACCCTAAAAGTGCCATCTTTCACAAGTTTTTCCTTAACATGATAATGAAATATCTCCAGAGATTAGAGGTGGCAAAAATAAAAAAGGAATAAAAGAATTAGCTAATATTAACTAAAAATATATATTAAAATTATTAATTAATTTTTTTTTATAAAAAAGAT
>NC_029785.2:9678713-9686981 GCF_000816755.2 Arachis ipaensis
AATTTTAATATATTTTATATTTGTTTATTAAATTAAAAATTAACAAATTTCTATTAGTAATAATCTTAACATATGATTTTATGACACACAAATTAGATAAACAAAGAAAAAATCCAGCGAAATAGATATAGATGGAGATTACTCGTCACCATAATTAAAATGGAGAATCGCTAAGAGTCTCACAGAGACAAAAATCCAACCCACTAATAAATAGGAAAGGAGACCAAAGAGGAGGAACTCACCCATAAGAATCTATTATATCTTCGTCGAGTTAAACCTTAAAATGGTCTCGAGATTGACGTGCATGCACTAAAATCGTTCATATGAGATTCTAATTACATCAATTACGTCTCTGAGATTGAAAAAAATACACCATATTAGTCTCTAACCTATTTTTCATTAACGATGTGATAACATGGCATGATGATGTGGTGACCAGTGACACGTAGCATGCTAACGTGGATGGTTGTGCCACGTGTCACAATGTTATTTGGCCACATGTCCGTTTGTGCCACGTGTTGCAACAGTATTCGTCCACGTGTCATCCATTATGTCATCGTTGTATATGCACCAAATTAATCCTTCACTTTGCATTAAGTGACTCATTTTAGTCCCTGAAATTGAATGTCGTGCACCAAACTAGTCCCTTCACCAATTTTTTCTCATTTTTTTAAATTTAAACTTGAAATGCCTTCACGTCAACTCCAAGACAGCGGTTATTAGGGGAATAGGGGTATCTGCAAGAAAAAAATATTTTATAAAAGTACTAAAAGAGGTCAGAGATGGTAGTGAAGTGCTTGAAAAGCCTTTACGTCAACTCTAAGTCAGCAGTTAGGGTATTCGCAAGAGAAAAAATATTTTATAAAAACACTTTTATTTAAAAAATATGTGAAAAATAGAATTAAACTTAATGCATTAAAAAATATTGAGAATTTTGAATTTTTAGAAAAAAAATGAGAAAAAAAACTAGTGAATGGACTAATTTGGTGCACGACATTCAATTTCAGGGACTAAAATGAGTCACTTAATACAAAGTGAGCGACTAATTTGATGCACATACAACGATGACATAATGGATGATACGTGGATGAATACTGTTACGACACGTGGCACAAATGGATACGTAGCCAAATAACATTGTGACACGTGGCACAACCATCCACGTCAGCATGACACGTGTCACTGGTCACCACATCATCATACCATTACACGTGGCCAAATCATGAAGTGACACGAGTCACTTACAGTCCACGTCATCATGCCATGTCATCACGTCGTTAATGGAAAATAGGTCAGGGACTAATATGATGCACTTTTTTCAATCTTAGGAGCATAATTGGTGCAATTGGAATCTCAAAGACAATTTTAGTACACGACACCAATCTCAGAGACCATTTTAAAATTTAATTCTATCTTCATCATAAAATAATTAAATATCTTATTCTATATATACTACTCACTTTCATAAAGAATTTTATATGTTGAGAATAACCTAAATTTAGAATGATATACATATATTTTTATGTTTTTATAAAATTAATGTTATCATCCATGTGGAAGTTGATCACACGTCATCTTAAGCAATTTTTAGGGTTCTTTTTCATTTATTTCTTAAGTTTTGATCAAATTTATTTTGTTTTTTAATAAAATTTAATAAATAATCAAATATTTGGAGTTGGAATAGTATTTTTATGTTTATAGGAATTTTGCGCTAAAGAAATAGCAAAAATCAAGGCTTTTTCACAAAAAAAAGCACAAAGAGAATAAAAGCGTAGCTCAAGAAACGTGGCCCAAGAAGCGTGACCTAAGGAAAATGAAGACACCTGCACAAGAGGCATGCCTGACAAGAAGACACTGTAAACGAGATAAGATTAGGTGACGTATTTTTTTAATAATTTTTAAAATTATTTATTTTAGTAAATAAAATATTTTTTTTAATTTATTTAAATAAGAGTAAAGTATCGTTTTTGTCCCCAACGCTTGGGGTAAGTCCTATTTGTGTCCCTAACGTTTAAATCGTCCTATTTGTATCCTTAACGTTTATAAAAGTGATTCAATGTTATCCTACTATCAATTATACTAACAAATCAGATTATATTTTTCAATTATTCTCACTTGGATGCATTCATTCTCAATTAGGTCTCACTTGGATGTGCTCGATTTTGATCTTATACCCACTATTTGTGTTTAGATTCAATTATGTCCCTAGAAAAGTGAATTATGTAAATTTTATAGGAATTAGTTTCAACATTTGATGAGCTATTTTTCGGAGTAGATCATCGATTCTATCCCAGATATTTGTATTCTAACTTCAAGAAAAGATTTTTAAAACTCAAACTAAAGTGCTCATGATGTGTAATTGACAGCAGGATAACATTGAATCACTTTTACAAACGTTAGGGATACAAATAGGACGATTTAAACGTTAGGGACAAAAACAATACTTTACTCTTTAAATAAAAAGTCTCTATTATTCTACCGTGGCCCCTAATCGTTGTTCAAAATAATAATTCACTCTTCATTGATTAAAAATGACAATGCGGTCCCTAACTATTAACTCCGTCAAACTTTTATGATCCTTTTATTAAACTCTTCATCCAAAGTTAATAGATCTTGTTTATGTATAGTATTAACTTATTAAGTGTTAAGGAACCATTTCAATAGATATAACTTCATCTATCATGTTAACAATACGTCATAATAAAGTAGGACAAGTAAACCCTTAAAAAAAATTTTAACGAGACATTTAAACTCCTAACTAATTATAAATATAAACATATAAATTCATAATGAATTATAAAGTAGGACAAGTAACCATAATTTTCAATAATATATTGTATTTGCTGTACTAGTTGTTGGTCTTGATTGGTGGTAGCCTCCGTTTTTTACTCCTCTGTCTCTTTTTTCTCTGCAAAGCCCTTATATGAGCGCAGTAAAAGTTAACTCATCAAGTTCAATTCTCTTTAATCTATCATTCTCTTCTTGATTTCCAATGCAAATTTCATGTCTCCATCTTTACAATTTTTATCGATTAGTTTTATGAACGTGATCTTGTCAGGCTTTGAACCTCTCTCACTCATCTCATTCACAAGCTTCCTTCTAATCGCAGATATTACAAAGGTTATTGATCAGCGCATTGTACGTGATCAAGTCTGACCTAATGCTCTAATTGATCATTACCTGAAAATTCTTCAAAACCAAATCAATTTTTTATATTTGCATTTCTCATCAATCAAAGTGATGAGTAACACCATTCGAGTTCAACTCTTTCTTGCACATTTCATCTAACCAAATTCCTGCAACCTAAGAAGAAGAAAAAGTAAGGAACTGAGATTACTACCAACCAAGGCCAACAACTAGTGCAGCAGCAGATACAACGACTTGTTAAAATTTAGGAATACTTGTCCTATTTTATGGTTCATTATAGATTTATGTATCTATGTTTATAATTAGTTAGGTGTTTAAGTATTTTATAAAAATTTTTACAAGGATTTACTTGTCTTACTTTACTGTAGAGTATTGCTGACACAATATAGAGTGTTTTACCTTTTAGAATAATTTTTTGACACATAATCAATTAACATTATACGTAGGCAAAATTTGTTAACTTTAAACGAAGAGTTTAACAGAAAGACCAAAAAATCTAACGAAATTAATGGTTAAAAATTGCGTTGTCATGTTTTAATTGGTGAAGAGCAAATTGTTATTTTAAACAATAGTTAAGAATCGAGGTGGTTTTTTCTCTAAATTTTAACATTATTACTACTAAATTGAATTATATATGTTGTGAAAAGAGTAATTATAACCTTAAACTTTTGTGTCACTAAAAACCTTAAATACAATATGTAATAATTTAATTTAAACGCTAAAAACCAACCGCAATCTTTTTCATATGTATGTTATGTACAAGTCTACAAAGAGAGTAAATCAATCGGTGTCTTATATTTCATTTCAAGTTTTCAAAAGCATGAAATTCAACGCTCAAAAGTTGAAATCAACTTCTTTATAGGGGTAACTTCTCACATCTAATCTAGATTTGTTCCAAATAAATTAAAAACATTAACGAGAGGTCATGTATGTGGCTTTTTTAATTTAAATAAAATAAATTAATTATTTACTCAAATATATTGAAATATACAATTTTGTTATAAAATAACTAAATAAATAAATAAATAAGGAAGATGTAACAAACATAAAGTAAAGAAATATAATTAGATAACAATATTAACCACAATTACTATCTCAATAAAAAAAAATGATTAATATATTTACTAATATTATATACCAAGAGTAAGAGAGATGAGTATTTAAAATACTTGTAAAATAAAGAAAGAGAGAAAATATAAGAGAGAGAACAATGCTATTATTGATGCTGTGTAAAGAGAGAGAGAGAGAGAGAGAGAATAGTATTTGTTATTGATTGTAGTGTGTTACATTCACGGAGGTTTTATAGGCTTATGGAGGGAAGATTGTCAACCTTCATTTATTTCATTCTCTTTTGAGAATGTAAACTTTATATAGGAAATGGGCATCCACGTCCCATTCCTATCACAACACTCCCCCTTGGATGACCATTTAGGATTGTTGCCTCGTTAAAACCTTACTAAAGAAAAACCCAGTGGGAAAAAAATCTTAGTGAAGGAAAAAGAGTACAATATCCTTTAGTGATAGGGACTGCCTCATTAAAAACCTTGTCAAGAAAAACCCAATGGGAAAAAACCTGACCAAGGGAAAAAGAGTACAGTCTCCCCCTCTTGTCGACATCGGTTGATGTCTCGAAATCGGCGCATCCCAATCTCATGTACCAATCTTTCAAAGGAGGATTTTGGGAGTGACTTCGTGAATAAATCTGCCAGATTGTCACTTGAACGGATCTGTTGGACATCAATTATCCCTTGATTTTGAAGGTCATGAGTGAAGAAGAATTTGGGAGAAATATGCTTTGTTCTATCACCTTTGATGTATCCACCCTTAAGTTGAGTAATGCATGCTGTATTATCTTCAAACAGGACAGTTGGAGCTATCTTATGATCAATCAGTCCACATGATGACAGAATATATTGAATCAGACTCCTCAGCCAAAAACACTCGCGACTAGCTTCATGAATCGCCAGTATTTCAGCATGATTAGAAGAGGTTGCTGCTATCGTCTGTTTCGTGGACCTCCATGATATAGCTGTACCACCATATGTGAATAGGTATCCTGTTTGAGACCTCCCTTTATGTGGATCAGACAGGTATCCGGCATCTGCATAGCCAACTAGTTGTGACTTGGATCTATAGGGATAAAACAATCCCATATCAACCGTCCCATGAAGATATCGAAAAATTTGTTTGATTCCACTCCAATGTCTTATAGGCTGTTACTACATCCATTAAATTCATATGCAGTTTATGATATGCACATAAACTGACCAAATAACGCAATGTTATCGCATCCAATACAGGGGAATACGTTTCTTCATAATCTATACCGGGCCTTTGTGAAAAACCTTGTGCCACAAGTCGGGCTTTATAGCGCACAATAGGAGAGAATTGATGATAACTCGTTGGCTTCAAACGAATAAGTGCTGCGGCATGTAAAATAGCATGCCCCCAAACCGAGGTTGGGAGATTTGTTCGCATAAGCAAGGGTCTAGCAATTAATTGGAGGCGCTTAATAAGTGATTCTGCTAACCCATTTTGTGTGTGAACATAAGCTACTGGATGTTCAACACTTATTCCATTAGCCATACAATAAGCATCAAAAGCTTGGGAAGTAAATTCACCAGCATTATCAAGACGAATTGCTTTAATTGGATTTTCTGGAAATTGTGCTTTTAATCGAATAATTTGAGCCAGTAATCTCGCAAACGCCAGGTTGCGAGAAGATAATAAGCACACATGTGACCATCTCGAAGATGCGTCTATCAGGACCATAAAATATCTAAAAGATCCACATGGTGGATGAATAGGTCCACATATATCACCTTGAATCCTTTCCAGGAATTCAGGAGACTCAAATCCAATCTTTACTGGTGATAGCCTTAAAATTAACTTTCCTTGAGAACATGCAGCACAACAAAATTCACTAGTTTTAAGAATCTTCTGGTTCTTTAGTGAATGTCCATGAGAGTTTTCAATAATTCTTCTCATCATGGTTGTTCCCAGATGACCCAATCGGTCGTGCCAAGTTATGAATTCATTTGAGCTAATAAACTTCTGGTTTACAGTGGCATGTGATTCAATTGCACTAATCTTGGTATAATACAACCCAGATGAAAGTGAGGGTAATTTTTCTAATATAACTTTCTTATTTGAATCATGAGTTGTGATACATAAATACTCATGATTTCCCTCATTCATCGTCTCAACATGATATCCATTTTGGCGAATATCTTTGAAACTCAACAAGTTCCTCAGAGACTTGGTAGATAATAGTGCATTATTTATTATAAATTTTGTTCCTCCAGGAAACAAAATTATAGCTCTTCCGGAGCCTTCAATCACATTGCCTGAGCCAATAATAGTATTAACATATTCCTCTTTTGGCACAAGATGGGTAATATATAGTACTTTTAAGAATAGTGTGCGAACTTGCACTATCTGGAGGGCAAATATCTTCAGAATATGTCCTTGCGATTTTTCTTCAAAAATAATAATAATAATAAAATGAGCAAAAGTATATGCACATTAAAAATTATTCACATGAATGCTTAACAAACATATACATATATCAAACTATTCCATCATTGATCAAATAGCCAATATTTCTTTCAAGATCCTCAAAGAAATTAGATACATCATAATGAGTGGTGGAATTTTCATTATTTGAAACAAAATTTGTTTCCTTTCCTTTGTCATCCTTTTTTTTTTTAAGGATGCTTGATAAAAATCAACTAGATGCCTTGGGGTACGACAGGTACGTGACCAATGGCCCTTTCCACCACAACAGAAGCATTTATCCTCAATTGATTTACTTTGCCCATTGTTTCTTTCTTTATCCCACTTCTGATGAGATGTTTTCTTGTGAACATAATTTCTTTTTCCTTCCATAATTTTTCTTGTTACTAAAACCTTGCCATTTACCTCTTCTAGGGTAATTTGCCGCATTTACTTCAGGAAATGGGGCGGCGCCAGCTGGGCGCGCTTCATGATTCTTTAAAAACAACTCATTGTTGCATTCAGCAATAAGAAGGCAAGAAATTAACTCAGAATATTTTTAATTTCTTTTTCCCGATACTGCTGCTGCAGGAGCACATTCGAGACATGGAAGGTCGAGAAAATTTTCTCTAACATATCGGGCTTGAGGAAGTATCACATGATTGTACCTTTCTTCAAGGTCTTTCTACAGATCTGCAGGATCTTTTAATGTGGGATATTCATTTTTCAATCATACTTCAAGATGACGATGAAGGAAAAATATGACTTTGGCTTTATCCTTCTGGGATGTATTATTTTCAGCCTTAATGGTATCTTCAAGATCCATTGAATTAAGATGGATTTTAGCATCTAGTATCCATAGTAAATAATTGTTTCCAAATATATCAAAAGCATTATATTCAAGATGAAAGAGTTTCGACATAATAAAAATTTGTTACCTGGAGTCTTCTTAAAATTTCGTTAGAGTTTCGTGCTGATAACGTGTTATAAAATAACTAAATAAATAAATAAATAAGGAAGATGTAACAAACATAAAGTAAAGAAATATAATTAGATAACAATATTAACCACAATTACTATCTCAATATAAAAAAAATGATTAATATATTTACTAATATTATATACCAAGAGTAAGAGAGATGAGTATTTAAAATACTTGTAAAATAAAGAAAGAGAGAAAATATAAGAGAGAGAACATTGCTATTATTGATGCTGTGTAAAGAGAGAGAGAGAGAGAATAGTATTTGTTATTGATTGTAGTGTGTTACATTCACGGAGGTTCACCTCCTATTTATAGGCTTATGGAGGGAAGATTGTCAACCTTCATTTATTTCATTCTCTTTTGAGAATGTAAACTTTATATAGGAAATGGGCATCCACGTCCCATTCCTATCACAACAAATTTTACAATTTTAAACATTTAATTACATTTTCCCTGGCAAAAAAACAAACAAAAAACAGTAAATACAAAGTCTTCACAAGTGTTAGTAGCAAAAACAGGACAGAATCCTTTTTTTCAATTTCACTTTTTCTGAAAGAGAAAATCAGGAAGAAAATATGCCTCCATTTGTGCTGTGAATGCCAACGGAAACCAGGAAAAAAAATTAAAAATATGCGCCTATACAT
>NC_029785.2:9687044-9698648 GCF_000816755.2 Arachis ipaensis
GAGAACTTTTCTATTATAATCAAAAGTTTCGTAATGGGCCAATTGGATTGTTCACAGATAATTGTCTCACCCATAAATGTTAAGGCACAATTTTTGGTCTAGGCCACATAGTTTTGAGCGAATGTAACTTTATTCTTCAAGAGTCCACGAAAAAAAAGGCGAGACGGGACCATAAAGTACGATTGTGGTGTTTGGTCTCGAAAATAGTGTTTGAAAATTATTAGTTTTTGGAAGAAAAAAAAGAAAATTATTAGTTTACTCTGTGGCAGGTAAAAAAAATAGTTTTTACAGAAAGTACTAAATTAGAAAATAATATTCTTGTGAAGGTGAAAATCCATTTTTTTCAAGAAAAGATTAGTATAATGAATTGTATTTGACCGATGCTAACGAAAAAACTTTGGTTGTATTGACCATTGACTTATAATTTCGTTATCCCGCAAATAACATAGCAGCCAACCAACTTGGGTTGGTCGAGTGGTCAGTTCACTCGTCCGCTTAAGCGAGTGTCAGGGATTCGAATCCCATCTTGTGCATGCAGCAACCTATTGGCCAATGACAGACTCTTAAATAGAGTTTCGATCCGCGACAGATTAGTTCTTTGCCTGTCGAGCTAAAGAATACCGTGGGCAACCAAATAACATAGCAGCCCTAGTGATCGCGAATGCGGCAT
Source organism: Arachis ipaensis (assembly GCF_000816755.2). NCBI lineage: Eukaryota > Viridiplantae > Streptophyta > Magnoliopsida > Fabales > Fabaceae > Arachis > Arachis ipaensis. Next base: position 9,687,715 of record NC_029785.2, read on the forward strand.
TGGTCGATGAATACTTACATCATAAGTGACTAAGTGAGGCTTTGAGGGACATTGATATTGTTTCTTATAATGGGAAAAACCGTACGTCGTCTGAATGATATATATATATACTCCTTTGTCCTTTCACTCTTACGTCAAATTCTAAATAATTACGGTGTGGCTGCTATGCTAACTAGCTGAGACTTTCCTTTTGCATTGACTTGGCTTGTACTTCTCTATATTAATTGATAGTGAATAGTTGATATAACATTTATTTATTGTGTAATGATTTAGACAACAGTTTTATGATACATCCAAAATTTTTTTTAATAAAATTCAATTAAATTGGTCTAAATTTAATAAAACTTATTCATACAATATGCGTTTAAATAACGATATTTTTTTTTTGATATTTTTTCTACTCTTTTTTTTTATTAGTGGTATTGTTAAAATAAGTAAATATTCTTTTTATGTTTTATTTCAACTAATAATTATCATATATGTTATATTATTTTAATTTATTATTTAAGAAAAGTATGTTTAATATTATTTTAAGAGTAAATATATTTAAAAGAATAGAAAAAATGAATTTTATTGATATGTTTTTAATAAAAATAAGCTTTTAAAATTATTTTTGTGTTTTGCGGATATATCCGATATCCGATCCGATCCGCAAATGTGCGGATCGGATCTAACCTTAAAAACTACGGATATTGGATCCGATCCGATCCGATAATTTTAGTGCGGATCGAATCGAAATTTTGACCATATCCGATCCGATCCGATCTACGTTCACTCCTAGGAGACGCTAATAATGCTTGGAAGTGCAATAAGAGGGCATGACCATAAACTTGACAGGAGAAGTGACTGAAGATGAAAAAGAGTATTAGAGTCTATTCATACCTTGTTGAATTTTCCTCTTTTGTTTTCCTGGTTGAGTTTCCATGAAAATTTTTCCTTTCGTTTTGGTTTTTCTTTATAATTTTTAAAATTTTGTTTTCAACTTTTTTTTTTGCTCAAACATATTAAAAAATTAGGCAGTTCAAAAAATTGGAAAAAATTGTAAATTTGGTCTTCTTTAAAAACACTTATAATTTGTAACAATAATATTGAGTAAATCCCCAAAATGGTCCCTCAGATTAAGCCCGTGCACCAATGTTACCCCTGACTTTCGAAATGCTTTAATTGCACCCTTTAGATTGAGCTCCGTGCGAAATCCTGGTCCTTCCACCCAATTCCGGTGTGACTCAGTAGCCGGAGCGCTGAGCTGGCTGCTTATGGTCCACGTAGGCAGCCTTAAACGACGCCGTTTTTCCTGGATGGTGTTAATGAATCAGGACGACGTCATTTTGCCTTGGAGGGAGAATTGAAAGGTTGCTTGGGGAGAGGGTTGATTAGTCGTTAGTCTTTCTCCTACTTCTCTTCAAACGTTTCTTCTCTCTTTCGTCCAGAGAATGCTGTGACATTAGGGCACGTTCTGGTTAGTGCTTGACTGAGTTCTTTGGCAGGAGAAGGAAGGACGCCACAGGTACGAAATTGTTGAAGCAGAGGGTATCGTCATCGTCAGCTACAACAAGGTTAGTAATACAATGTATGGTTGAAGTTTTAAATTTTTTTATTGGGTTTTCATTGATGGCTCTTCACGTGGTGTGTTGATTGAAAGAGAGTTCATCTTCGTTTGGTGTTTTGTTTAGATTTCTATGTTGTTAGGTTTTTTGTGGTTACACTGTTAGCATGAGGTTTGGGTTGCTCTGTTTTTTTTATGTATCCAAGAAGGGTTGTTTCCTCTAATGATACGGTTCTCTAGTTATGGTTAGAAGTTAGTGTTGCATGTGTTTAATTTGTTTGTTTACTTATCTCGCAGATGGATGAAGTACTGGACATTATGTTTCATCATGGAGGAACTTTTGAAAAGGGTGTGGATGGAAATATTGGTTACTATCCGGACAACAGAAACTGCCTTGGTGATGTTGAGGTGGATAGGCTGGATGTATTTTACCTGAGAAACTATTATAAGGGGAGGGATTGAGGAAGTTACAGAGTGATGCAGACCTAAAAGAGATGTGTGAGATGGGTTCACAGAATGCGGGTCTTGTTGATATCTACATTGAATATGAGGTTTCGTCACCTGAACTGATAGAAGGGAAGGAGGTTATGGTATACATTGATGATCAAGTAAGGGTCCTTGGGACGCAAGCTAAGGAAAATGTTGCAGCTGCCCCCACACGATGGTGCTAGGCCAAGTGATGAAAAGAATCCTACTGCTAATGTGAGTCGACCTAGGGAGGAAGGGGTTAAAGCATCTGTTAAGGTGCCAATCGAACAAAAACTTAAAAAGAAGGCCAAGAACACCCCGAAACCAAATCAAACAAAAGTTCATAGGAGGTATTGCCTGAGATCTTCCACTGGGATAGGAGGCACAAAGGCTCAGAAAAGGGGGCAGGGTAGGAAGATCCCAGTGATGTTGATGTCCTCTGATGAGGAGTCCTCTAATTCTGATGATAGTTCAGAAGATGAGCCCTATGCAGATGCTGGATACTTGTCTGATCCACATAAAGGGAGATCTCAAACAGGATACCTGTTCACATATGGTGGTATTGCTATATCATGGAGGTCTACGAAACAGACGATTGCTGCAACATCCTCTAATCATGCCGAAATACTAGCGATTCATGAAGCAAGTCACAAGTGTTTTTGGCTCAGGAGTTTGGTCCAATATATTCTGTCATCATGTGGACTGATTGATCATAAGATAGCTCCAACTGTTCTGTTTGAAGATAATACAGAATGCATTGCTCAACTTAAAGGTGGATACATTAAAGGTGATAGAACAAAGCATATTTCTCCCAAATTCTTCTTCACTCATGATCTTCAAAATCAAGGAACAATTGATGTCCAACAGATCCGCTCAAGTGACAATCTGACAGATTTATTCACAAAGTCACTCCTAAAATCCTCCTTTGAAAGATTGGTACATGAGATTGGGATGCGCCGATTTTGAGACATTAAATGATGTCGGCAAGAGGGGGAGACTGTACTCTTTTTTTCTTGGTCAGGTTTTTTTTCCATTGGGTTTTTCTTGACAAGGTTTTTAATGAGGCAGCCCCCATCATAAAGGATATTGTACTCTTTTTCCTTCACTAAGGTTTTTTCCCACTGGATTTTTCTTTAGTAAGATTTTAACGAGGCAATAATCCTAAATGGGTATCCAAGGGGGAGTGTTGTGATAAAGATGGAATGAATGTCCATTTATCAATTGGGCGGCTGAGCTTTTCAAAACTTAACTTCTCAATACAAATTGAGAATTAATGAAGGTTGAATGTTTGAATTTTGTATGTATAAATAGAGGGCATATCCTCACGTAACATATACAACAACAACAATAAGAATATAACATTCTTCACTTTCTCTCTTTCATACTATTCTCTCTCTTATAAACTTTATTTTAATATTATTCAATACATAATTATATCTATTATATTGATATAGTAATTCTAGTGAACATTACTACTAGAGCTATCTAATTATATTTTCTTTATTTTATATTTGTTACCTATTCCTTATTTATTTATTTAGTTATTTTATAACACGTTATCAGCACGAGACTCTGATCAAATTTTTTGAAGACTTCAGGTAACAAATTTTTATTATGTTGAAGCTCTATCATCTTGAATATAATGCTCTTGATATATCTGAAAATAATTATTTATCATGGATATTAGATGTTAAAATCCATTTTGATTCAATGGATCTTGGAGATACCATTAAGGCTAAAAATAATGCATCCCAGAAGGATAAAGCCAAGGCCATGATTTTCCTTCGTCGTCATCTTGAAGTATGATTGAAAAATGAATATCCCACATTAAAAGATCCTGCAGATCTATGGAAAAGCCTTGAAGAAAGGTGCAATCATCAAAAGACGGTGATACTTCCTCAAGCCTGATATGTTAGGGAAAACTTTCTCGACCTTCCATGCCGCAAATGTGCTCCTGTAGTAGCAATCGAGAAAAAAGATTTTAAAATTTTTTTTGAGCTAATTTCTTGCCTTCTTGTTGCTAAGCGCAACAATGAGTTACTCTTAAAAGAATCATGAAGCGCGCCCAGCTGGCGCCGCCCCATTTCCTGAAGTAAATGCGGCAAACTACCCCAGAAGAGGTAAATGGCAAGGTTTTAGTAATAAGAAAAATTATGGAAGGAAAAGAAATTATGTTCAAAAGAGAGGATCTCACCAGAAGTGGGATAAAGAAAGAAATAATGGACAAAGTAAATCAATTGAGGATAAATACTTCCGTTGTGGTGGAAAGGACCATTAGTCACGTACCTGTCGTACCCCAAGGCACCTTGTTGATCTTTATTAAGCATCCTTGAAAAATGATGACAAAGAAAAGGAAACAAATTTTGTTTCAAATTATGAAAATTCCACCACTCATTATGATGTATCTAATTTCTTTGAGGATCTTGAAGGAAATATTGGTCATTTGATCAATGATGGAATAGTTTAATATGTGTGTTTGTTAAGTATTCATGTGAATAATTTTACTGTGCATGTACTTTTACTCATTTTATTATTATTATTATTATTTGTTTTTGAAGAAAAATGGCAAGGACATATTCTGAAGATATTTACCTTGCGGATAGTGCAAGTTCGCACACTATTCTTAAAAGTGATATATATTTTACCCATCTTGTGCCAAAAGAAGAGTATGTTAATACTATTATTGGCTCGGACAATGTGATAGAAGGCTCCGGAAGAGATATAATTTTGTTTCCTGGAGGAACAAAATTTGTAATAAATAATGCACTATTATCTACCAAGTCTCTGAGGAACTTGTTGAGTTTCAAAGATATTCGTCGAAATGGATATCATATTGAGACTATGAATGAGAAAAATCATGAGTACTTATGTATCACAACTCATGATTCAAATAAAAAAGTTATATTAGAAATATTACCCTCACTTTCATCTGGGTTATATTATACCAAGATTAGTGCAATTGAATCACATGTCATTGTAAACCAGAAGTTTACTAGCCCAAATGAATTCATAACTTGGCATGATAGATTGGGTCATCCGGAACAACCATGATGAGGAGAATTATTGAAAACTCCCATGGACATTCACTAAAGAACCAGAAGATTCTTAAAACTAGTGAATTTTGTTGTGCTGCATGTTCGCAAAGGAAGTTAATTTTAAGGCCATCACCAGTAAAGATTGGATTTGAGTCCCCTGAATTCCTATAAAGGATTCAAGGTGATATATGTGGACCTATTCATCCACCATGTGGATCTTTTAGATATTTTATGGTCCTAATAGACGCATCTTTGAGATGGTCATACGTGTGCTTATTATCTTTTCGCAACCTGGCGTTTGCGAGATTACTGGCTCAAATTATTTGATTAAAATAAAGTACAATTTCCAGAAAATCCAATCAAAGCAATTTGTCTTGATAATGCTGGTGAATTTACTTCCTAAGCTTTTGATGCTTATTGTATGGCTAATGGAATAAGTGTTGAACATCCAGTAGCTTATGTTCACACACAAAATGGGTTAGCAGAATCACTTATTAAACGCCTCCAATTAATTGCTAGACCCTTACTTATGAGAACAAATCTCCCAACCTCGGTTTGGGGGCATGCTATTTTACATGCCGCAACACTTATTCGTTTGAGTCCAACGAGTTACCATCAGTTCTCTCCTATGTAATTAGCCTTTGGCAAGCAGCCAAATGTTTCCCATTTAAGAATATTTGGGTGTGCCATATATGTTCCCATTGCACCACTTAATCGCACCAAAATGGGACCCCAAAGAAAATTGGGGATATATGTTGGATATGATTCTCCCTCTATAGTGAGGTATCTTGAGATACAAACCGGTGATGTATTTAAAGCCCGGTTTGTAAATTGTCATTTTGATGAATCAAAATTTCCAACATTAGGAGGAGAGAATAAGCTTCCTGAAAAGGAAATTAATTGGAATGCATCATCTTTGATGCATTTAGATCCTCGATCAGGGCAATGTGAACTAGAAGTTCAAAAGATTATACATTTGCAAAGAATAGTAAATGAATTGCCTGATGCATTTTCTGATACAAAGAAGATAACCAAATCTTATATACCAGCGAAAAATGCCCCAATTCGAATTGATGTCCCAGTAGGACAAGTAGCCACTGAAGCAAATTTACACCAGAAGCGTGGCAGGACGAAAAATGTCCCGATTCGAATTGATGTCCCAGTAGGACAAATAGCTACTGAAGCAAATACACGCCAGAAGCGTGGCAAGCCTGTCGGTTCCAAAGATAAAAATCCTCGAAAGAGAAAAGAGATAAATAATATTCCTGTTGAAAAAGACACAGTAAAGACACCTGCAGTTGTCCAAAATTCTGATATAATTTTAATGCCAGAAGACGTTCAGGTACCTGAAAATTGTGAAAATGATGAGATCTCGATAAATTATGTCTTTACAAGAGAGAAATGGGACCGAAATAAGACAATTGTCAATGAAATATTTGCATATAATGTGACATTAAATATCATGCATGAAAGATTATATCCAAAGGATAAGGAATGAGGAATATTAAGAGATATCAATCTACTATTAAGCAAGTGCCCAAGCGCAGTAATAACAATATTATCTTCCAGAATAGGATATAAACATCCATAAACTGTTGATTTATCTATATTAATATGAATAAAATATGTATTCTTAGGTGCTTTTTCTTTACTAGAAAATACTTTAAGTGGAAATGGAGACAGAGTATACTTACCAGTCTTTACCTTATTTTGAATCAATTTAACATTATCGGGCGATAACCCTACAAATAAGGATCTTGAGTCAAGATCAGTCGAAGAATGTCGACAAAGGAATGATTGACCAAAATGGGAAGCAGCCATGAAGGCTGAATTAGACTCACTTGAAAAACGTGAAGTCTTTGGACCTGTAGTCCGTACACCTGAAGATGTAAAACCTGTTGGATACCGATGGGTATTTGTGAGAAAACGAAATGAGAAAAATGAAGTTGTGCGCTACAAAGCCTGACTTGTGGCACAAGGTTTTTCACAAAGGCCCGGTATAGATTATAAAGAAACGTATTCCCCTATAGTGGATTCGATAACATTGCATTATTTGGTCAGTTTATCTGCATATCATAAACTGCATATGCATTTAATGGATGTGGTAACAGCCTATTTATACGGTTCATTAGATCGGAATATCTGTATGAAAGTCCATGAAGGACTAAAGATATATAAACCATCCAATGAATATTCACAGGGGTTATACTCAGTTAAATTGCAAAGATCTTTATACGGTCTAAAGCAATTTGGACGAATGTGGTATAATCGTCTTACTGAGTATCTGGCCAAAAACGGATTCAAGAATGATGATATTTGCCCCTGTGTTTTCATAAAGAAAACTGCATCTGGATAATCTAAACTTTAAAATATCATTCAAATTAAAAGTCCTACATAAACCAAATGTTATAATCTCATTCAAATACAAATTCAAAGTTCAAAAGTCAACAAACAACCAATCAAACATAACATAGCAGCATCAAAATGATCTAAGTTTGTCATCAATCATCAAAATCCTCCATAATTTGCTGCAGATTTGCCTCATTGATTTCATCACCTTCATTTTCACTAATCTCAACTCAATATTACCAGCAATCCAACCCAATAATCTCAACTCTCAAGTTCACAATAAATGAACAAACAACATCCAAATTTCAAAATCAGAGTATACAAACAACTGAACAAGTACAACATCTGAGGTTCAAAAAATTCTTATAAAAGAAATGTCACAAGTGCACATTGATTATTCTTACAAAATTCAAAACTAGTGGTACAATTTCTTATAAAAGAAATGTCACAAGTGCAAATAAATAAATGGAGATGATCAACAACAACTGGCACACAATTAAAAAAGAAGACTCAATGAATTGAAGAACTGAACATAATATAATGTAGCCATTCTTATCTTTAATTTGTCGATCCAACCACAATTTTAATTTTCTCTTAGTCCTCACTCTGTTGTACACTGAGAAAATGAGAAGCATTATTTCAAAACTTGTTCTTATTATTTTTGTAACTGTAACACTTGATCATCATGTTGTGGAATGCCGCACTCTCAAGTCTTAACACTCTGAACAAGTACAACATCTCAGGTTCAAAAAATTCTTTGTTCACAAAAGCATCACAAAATCAGTTCATATTTCATCACAGTTTCATGACTTTCATCACAGTTCACAGTTCATCAGAATCAATGAAATCACAAAATCAGTTCATAACACCTTCAGAGAGTAGAGACTCAGAGTTCAGTTCATCAGAGTTCAGTTCATCGGAATCAATGAAATCACAAAATCAGTTCATAACAGTTTCAGTTTTCAGAGAGTAGAGACTCAGAGTTCAGTTCATCAGAGCACAGTTTCATCAGAATCGGATTGCATCACAAAATCATGTTCATAACTAAATTAAAAATTACCTGGAAATGAGGAAATCTGTTGCTTTCTCTTAGAGCTCGAAGGACAACGCTTCAACGCTTCTCTACTGCTTTCTCAGAGGCAGAGCTCGACGGAGGTGACATGCGAAGTGGCTGAGGGCGCGACGGAGCTGAGCGCGCGGCGGAGCTGACGGCGGGAAGGTGCTGACTGCGCGAGGTATCGGAAGGCGCGACGGACCCAACGGCGCCAGGGAGCTGACGGCGCGACGCTGGTGACGGTGTCACCGTGCTGAAGGCGCGACGGAGGTGAGTGTGCTGAGGTGAGTGCGACGGCGGTGAGTGCGTTGAGGGCCTCCTGGAGTCGTGGGTAACTGGGTGGTGTTCTGTTCTGTGGGAGGCTGGAGTTGAGAACTGAGAAGATGGAGGAACGAGGAAGTGGAGGCTGCGAAGGAGAAAACTCAGAAAAGGGAATTAGGGTTCCCTCAGCACAAAACGGCAGCGTATTGAGGCAATGTTAAAAAACCGGCCGGGTCCCGGTTCGGTTCGACCGATCGGTAACCGGCCGGTTCGTCGGTTCAAGTCCGATTTTCAAATCCTGCGATTTTTCTTATTATCCGAACCGCTACAGCTACCGGTTCACGGTTCGACCGGTTCGACCGGCCGGTTTGAACCGGTTTTCAGAACATTGGGTATAATCGTCTTACTGAGTATCTGGCCAAAAATGAATTCAAGAATGATGATATCTGTCCATGTGTTTTCATAAAGAAATCTGCATCTGGATTCATTATAATTGCTGTGTACGTTGATGATTTAAATATCATTGGAACTCCTGAAGAGATTCCAACAATTATAAAAACTCTAAAGCAAGAGTTTGAGATGAAAGATCTTGGAAAGACTAAATTTTGTCTCGACCTGCAGATCGAGCATACAAAAAATGGGATCTTTATTCATCAAACAACATACACAGAGAAGATCTTAAAAAGATTTTATATGGATAAGCCACATCCCTTGAGTACCCCAATGATCGTAAGATCTTTGGATGTGAAAAAGGATCAATTCTGTCATAAAGAAGAAAATAAAGATATCCTTGGTCCAGAAGTACCATATCTTAGTGCCATTGGAGCGCTAATGTATCTTGCTAATAATACACGACCCGATATATCATTTGCTGTGAACCTACTAGCAAGATATATTTCCTCTCCAACCAGAAGACATTGGAGTGGAATCAAACAAATATTTCGATATCTTCATGGAACGGTTGATATGGGATTGTTTTATCCCTATGGATCCAAGTCACAATTAGCTGGCTATGCAGATGCTGGATACTTGTCTGGTCCACATAAAGGGAGATCTCAAACAGGATACCTGTTCACATATGGTGGTACTGCTATATCATGGAGGTCCACGAAACAGACGATTGTTGCAACATCCTCTAATCATGCCGAAATACTAGCGATTCATGAAGCAAGTCGCGAGTGTTTTTGGCTCAGTAGTTTGGTCCAATATATTCTGTCATCATGTGGACTGATTGATCATAAGATAGCTCCAATTGTTCTGTTTGAAGATAATACAGCATGCATTGCTCAACTTAAAGGTTGATACATTAAAGGTGATAGAACAAAGTATATTTCTCCCAAATTCTTCTTCACTCATGATCTTCAAAATCAAGGAACAATTGATGTCCAACAGATCCGCTCAAGTGACAATCTGGCAGATTTATTCACAAAGTCACTCCCAAAATCCTCCTTTGAAAGATTGGTACATGAGATTGGGATGCGCCGATTTCGAGACATTAAATGATGTCGGCAAGAGGGGGGAGACTGTACTCTTTTTTCCTTGGTCAGGTTTTTTTTCATTGGGTTTTTCTTGACAAGGTTTTTAATGAGGCAGGCCCCATCACAAAGGATATTGTACTCTTTTTCCTTCACTAAGATTTTTTCCACTGAATTTTTCTTTAGTAAGGTTTTAACGAGGCAATAATCCTAAATGGGCATCCAAAGGAGAGTGTTGTGATAAAGATGGAATGAATGCCCATTTATCAATTGGGCGGCTGAGCTTTTCAAAACTTAACTTCTCAATACAAATTGAGAATTAATGAAGGTTGAATGTTTGAATTTTATATGTATAAATAGAGGGCATATCCTCATGTAACATATACAACAACAACAATAAAAATAAAACATTCTTCATCACTTTCTCTCTTTCATACTATTCTCTCTCTTATATACTTTATTTTAATATTATTCAATACATAATTATATCTATTATATTGATATAATAATTCTAGTGAACATTACTACTAGAACTATCTAATTATTTTTTTTATTTTATATTTGTTACCTCTTTCTTATTTATTTATTTAGTTATTTTATAACAAAAATTACGATATTTGATGTTGACAGAATGACTTTTTTGGGTGGGTGATTATCTATAGGACGAAGCATACAAAGAGTTCAAAGGTATATCCTAATCCGTACAGGATGATCAATATATTCCCCTATTACTTAAACTTTTGTAT
>NC_029785.2:9698825-9701439 GCF_000816755.2 Arachis ipaensis
ACTAATTTTTAAAATTAAATTTTAAAATCGTTTTTTTATTTAAATATTAAAATTTTGGACCAAATTATTCATAACAAAAAAATTATAAAAAAAAAAAGAAAAAGAGAGTGTACTGTTTCTATTCCTGCAAAAGAGAAAGGAAAGAAGAAGAAGGAAAACAAAAAGAAAAAGAAGAAGCTATCTACGATCTACTTTTGTTTTTGTTTTCGTTGTTACCTCCGTACGATTTTGATCCCTGAAGTAAGGACGATTTTAAAACTAAATTAAACTTTAAGAACGATTTTATAAGAAGAAAAAATTTTAACTTATACTTTAAAAACTAAAATTGTATTTAGCTCTAATAATTAACCAGGATGACGAGATCACCAGTGGTTATTTCATCAATGGACCAAAAATTATATTTAAAGAAACAAGTAGTGATTAGTAAAATATATCTTTATAAAAGAAAAACATGTTATCAAAGTTATTCTTGTAAAAGAAAATTGTTTCTGATGTGTTCAAATTACAAGGCAACTCAATTTGCAAATTTTTGGGTTTGGTTATGAAAATAAGATAAAATAAAATATAAAAAAAAAAGATATAAAAGACAAAAATATAAAATATAAAATTTTTATATTTTATTTAGTGATAAACTAAAATAAATTATGAAAGTTTAATTTATTTTATTTTTTTAAAAAATTTGAAAAAAGAATATAATAATAAAAAATATAATTATAAAAAATTAATAAAAATAATAAAATAAAAAATAAATTGTGTCTTTTATTAGTATTTCTATTTTTTTCTGTCAGAATAGATATAAAATATACTAATTCAGTATTTTTGAACACAATATTTTTATTTATATCTCATCTGTTAAACACAATTTTATATCTCAATATCTCCTCGCTATCTTAGTGACTATGCTTGTAATAAATCTAGCCTATCTAAGAAAATTATTTATCCAAGTTCATATTGATGTTAACAAAATTATGCACTTTTTAGTTGAACATTCAAGTGAAAAAAGTCTTTTTAGGTATATGAAGCAATTTTTCAATTTTCACATGGTTAATTTTATTTCTAATCGCATATGTAGTGAGATCTAGAAAATTTTGTCAGTAGGACAAAATATACATACTATAATAATTATTTTTAAAATTATATTTTATTATTGTAAAATATAATTAATTTTTAAATTAACTAAATAATAAATTAAAATATTAAAATAATAATTTAAATAATAACAGATAAAAAAATACACAATAATATAATTACAAATAAATACAGAACAATTGAACAAATTAAAAAGGTACGGTAAAATAAAAATCAACCTTTAATTAAATTAAAAAAAAATTGAAAAATGGAGTTATAGAGAGAATTCTAAACTTCAGAGATGTTACAACTTACTTGCAAAACATCAAACACTAAACTCTGGAGAGGTTGTAACTTGCAAAACACCAAACTCGAAAATATCAACAATAACCTATTAACAATCTAACATCACAAAATCAAAATCAAATACAATTTCAAAATCAATATATAAAACAAAATAAGAAGTAGTTAATAAAAGTAATAGTGAAATCATAGTCTATATACACACTACTAAAGAACTCCTGCTTTGGCTATACTTTCTTCTTATTTGTAGTAAAGGTAGGTAATCACACGAATAAAAAAAAATATGCAATAATAAAACATAAGAGATTAATTTCCTCCACATACATACACTAACTTTCACTTTATAAAAGTTTAATTTTTTTTTTCTTAAATAATTAATAGAATATTTTATAATATAGTGAGATCTTTTAAACTTTTTTTTCATTTATGTATGAACATTGTGACCAAGAGAATAAATAATGAGTCGGGTCAAATTCATTTCGGTAATATTAGGAAAATAAAAAAAATTGTTAGAATTTGTTTTATTTAGCATTCATTAATTATCGTAACAATTAATGAATACTAAATAAAATAAATTATGATTATTTTTAATTGATTTTCTTTGATTACTAAATATTTTTGAATTCATTTATACTATAGGGACAAATAAATTTTTACTATGCAGTGAAAGTTTTTAAAAAATCAGTGGGGACACTTACCCTCACAATGTACTACTTAAATCCGTCCCTGCGCATATGATCGTTTACTGTAAGTAATTTAATCAATTTACAACTATGTAAAATATAGTATCAGATGAATAAGAGAGTTAACTTTTAATTAGTAAACATCAATAAAACTTTTATTATTATAAAATTATTTTTTAATTTTTATTTTTTGGACCTTAATTATTAAATTAGTTTTTAAACTTTTATTTCGTTAGATAAATTAATCTTCATCTATAGAAAGAAACTAATAAAAATTTTAAAAATACTTAGATACTATTATATCTTTATTAAATAAGAATTGAGATTAATTTATCTTATTTTTTTTAATCAAAATTTAATGTGAGAATTGATTTGTTTAATAACATAAAATGTTAAAGACCGAATTAGTTATTGAAATTTGCATAAAATTAAATTCTCTTACAAAAAAAAAATTCACGAATTTACCTAACATCTGCTCTAACATGTATATTTAAGGCACATGATAAACTTACAAATTTAAAAAGTTTTTATTAAAATTAAAAAAAAAATTAAGTTTTTAA
>NC_029785.2:9701632-9704621 GCF_000816755.2 Arachis ipaensis
ATCAGTAATATTAGTAAGACAGAAAAAAAAATTTAAAATTTGTCTTATATTTTTTTTTGTTACCAAATGTTTATGATAAGTTCTTATCATGTACTCTAAAGAGACACGTTAGTTAAATCCAAAAATTATTAGGTGCCGATTTGAAAATTTATTGGGCGCTCTGTCTCTCTATAAAAGGAGACTAATGGTGTTGATGACTTTGCAACAAGAAACGAATCAAGAGTAAGCGCATGGCTTCCACCACCACTTTCTTCCTTTACCTCATCTTTCTCTTATGCTCAACTTTGAACTTCATGCCCTTAGAAGCACCTCCTCCAGATTTCTCAACAAAAGTTACATATGACCCTGATTCAGATCTATACATAGCTTCCTATTCCATTGGCACACCACCACAAAATGTCCTTGCCTTTGTTGACACAGCAAGTGACGTCATATGGACCAATTCCAAAACAGCATTCAAATCCGCAAGCTCCACCACTTACGGTGCTCTGCCATGTGACGACAAAAGTTTTTGTCAGAAACTAAATCAGAGAACTTGCAAGATTCGTAGTAATCAAAATTGCACCTATAAGATCAAATACTCCGATCAAGCATCAACATCGGGGGTGATTTCGCAAGACAAATTCTCCTTTGATGCAAAGGACGTGGGGATCTTAAAGTTCGGTTACGCTACGGATACAAGCCCTAATTTATTCGAAGGGAAGGACATCAATGGTTGTTTGGGACTAAGCCTTATTACCCCTTTCTCCTTCATCTCTCAATTAGGTATCCAAAAGTTCTCTCACTGCTTCGTTAAAACAAGCTCTAAAAGTACTACAATGTATTTTGGGTCAAAAGCCGTTATATCTGCAAAAGACTCAATACCATTGGTAGACCCCAAATACTACTATGTCAAACTTAATGGAATCAGTGTAGGAAACAAAATAGTCAACTTGAAAAGTCAACCTGGAAGAATTTATGTTGATACTGGTGCTACTTACTCGCGGCTTAAAAAAGCGGTGTATGATCCTTTTCTGAAATTGATAAGAGAAGAGGTGGTTAAGCCTGTTGCAAAGAGTCCACACGATTTCCTCGAGTTCTGTTTTAAGGCGACTAAAGCAGAGGTGGAAAACTTGCCAAAGGTGACGTTTCAGTTCGCCGATAACAAAGTAAATGTTAGTTTTGTGAATGGTGTTACTTATTTGGAATTTGATGGCGGAGTTTGGTGTCTTGCCATTATACGATCGACTGAGAATGACTCGCTGCTGGGGAACTTTCAATTGGCTAACCTCAATGTTGGATATGATATCGCAGGGAAACAGATTTCCTTTACCAATACGAACTGTTAGCCATGCATTTTAGGGTGAATTCTAGTATGTTTACTTTTATAGTAACTATGGTGATTATCAAATATTTTTAAAATTAAAGTTATATTTTGATAATATTTTTTAGCAACACCTTTAAAAAGCGTTGTTAAATAATAAAAAAATATTACTAAAATTTTAACAATATTTTTTAAAATACCATAGCTACTTTAAGCAGAGTAGCATACACATATCAAAATCAACACGTACGCTTGTGTGTGAACCCTTGCATATGTGATAGTATGTAGATCTATAAGAGAATGAAAGAATAAAGGAAGTGAACGTATCCTTCTGGTGTATCATACTATATATAGGTGGAAGACGACGTCCATCTTTCTAGTGTATAATATTGCCTTCTTTGAAGTTTTGAAGTATATGTGTTGTTCTAATATAAAGGTATTTGCTACCATGCACTTTTTTTTTTAACTTTCCAACAAAAAGTAATATTTGAAGCACCAAAAAACGAGTATCACACGTTAGGAAACAACAACAACAACAACATAAGTAATAATAATAATAATAATTTTTTGCCTCTACAATCTACTATTTTTATTTGAGATATTGAAAATTGTTTCAGTCATTAAATTAGTAAAATTAAAAATTTAAAAAGCGGATGACATTTTGTAATTTTTTTTGGTCTAAAAAAGGAGTGTTATGGGTAGTAACTTTTGTGATTTGTAGTTATCAAATAATCATCAATAATATTTTTAATAGTGTAAGATTACTCATTTCTCTTTTACTAATTACATACTAGCCAAAATTTAAAAAAATTGTTAATTTTTTAGACTTTTTCATATTAATAATACCACTTTCCAAATACATTTAAAATGTAAAATAAGAACTATCTTGAATAGTGTGCATTCAAGATATGGCTGCCTGCAATCATTCTAGAGTTTTAGCATCCCATGTAAAGTTGAAGAATTAGTATCTTCTAAATTTTAAATTTTTATTTTAGAAAGTAAAATATAATTTTTTATTTTTTATATTTTTTATTTTATTTATAAAATAATAATAAAAAATTATATTTTTTAAATAAAATTTAAAATTTAAAAAATCTAAATTTAAAATTGGAACGGCCTATATAAAAGTTGCATACAAAATGTGTGTTATTTGAGAAAATTAATAAAGTTGTTACTTATTTTAGTAAATTTTTAAGTCTAGCTTTTTACTATACTTTCAACTAATCAAATGACACACTTCATACCCATCAACCGACCAAACTAAACTTAGCACATCTCACTTGACTTCGAAATTTGCATTATATTCTTCGAATTTATTTTAGGACACTATAGGCGCTACAATACATGACAGATTGACCCTCCTTTAGGAGCCGAGGTCGTGGCAGAAATGATAAAGAAGAGGATTTGGAAGGAAAGGCACAGTCCCAGACTTTAATTTGTTCATTTTGTGGAAGATCATGTCACCTAATTGATACCTTGTTATAGAAAGCATGGTCTCCCTGCACATCTAAAGGATAAATTAATGAACAAGATTAATAGTCTATTTGCTCAAGAAAATAAAAATACTAGTCAGGTCATCAAAATTTATTACTTTTGGTTGTGAGTTAGTTATTAATATTTAAAAATATAGAATAAAATATATTGTTTGATTACTATACTAAAGTAGATTGATGATTAAGTAAGGCC
>NC_029785.2:9704687-9731847 GCF_000816755.2 Arachis ipaensis
GCATTTTTATAAATAACTATTATTTAATTAAATTTGATTTTTAATTACTATATTATCCCTATTTTTATTAAAAATATACTAGTCCTAGCCTTTTTTTCCAAAACAAAATCCTAATCCCCAAACCCACACTCTCCTAACCCTAATTTCATTATACACACTAATTCTAACACACTCTTCTTACCACCTTACTGCCGTTACCCTTTCACCCCGCAATACCCTCACCCAACGGAAAGAAGAAAGAAAAGAGAAGGGGAGAACGAGAAAGTAGAGGGAAGAAAGGGAGAAGAAGAAGAAAGAGAAGAGGGGGAGGGCTGTCCCGCTGTCATTGCCGCAGCCTTGGAGCTCGCCATCGAGCTGCTACCTGCTTGCTGTCGTCGCCGAACCGTCGAGCTGCCACCATGCGCCGTCATTGTCGTCGAACCAAAGGGAGAAAGAGAAAGCTCGCGTTGAGAGAGAGAGAGGAGGAGCCGTCAAGCTAGTGGTGGCAAACGGGCCTAAACCCGCCGGGCCAGCCCGCGTAACCCGCCAAAAAAGGCGGGTTGGGCTGGAAAATTGGGACCGCCAAATAGTAAAAGCCCGCCTAACCCGCACCGCTTAAACCGCAGGTTTTGGTGGGGCGGGGCGGGCTTCCCCGCCGGGTTTAGAATTTTTTTAGCAAGGGGTATTTTTACAATTTTTTTGCCAAAACTCAACTTCTCTCAACTAAACTTACAAGATAATGAAGATGAAAATTGAGTATTTTGGATTATATTTATTTTGTTTTAGAAACAATATATATAATTATATTTTGGATTATGTTTATTTTGCTTTGGGAATAATATTTATAATTATGTTTTAGATGAAAACTTGGTTTATGAAACTGTTGGAGCTTGTCGGAACACCACCGAAGCTACAGCTACTCCATTCTCTAGTTTTTCTTTAAGTACAGTAAGTTGTTTTGCTCAAAAAATTCTTTTAGTCATTGTTCTGTTATATGTTGCTGAGGTTTTTGTAGCCTTATTGCCATAAGGTTGAGTTCTGGTTATTCCATGTCACGATTAAAGTGTTGTTGTTGCTGCAAAAGTAATATGGAGTTGTGGTTGCGGCTTGTAAAATCCCAAATTTTCGAAAATTAAATAATTAACTATTTATGAGTTATTATATTTGTTGTTTATTTAAAAAAGTTACTATCATCCCTTAATCAATTTTCCTTTTCTCTTCGTTCATTACTAAGTTGAGTTTGAAGAAAATAAAAAGAAAGGGGCCGAGAAAGAAAAGAGAGAACTGTAACCCTTTCATAAGTTTCGGCTTCGATTTCTTAAGTTTCGTAATTCTAATTAAAAATTTAGTCCAATAAAAGTGTTCGTATCTTCCTCCTCTATATATTGGCGTTACTTTTGTCTGGTAAGAGTTGACGGTGACGTAACTCTTCTTCTCTTTGAGTTCGGCCAACTGGAGTTCTAGGAGGCACAGACGATTTCGGACGTTTTTCCTTTCAGCAGCTCGGTCATAAAGTTTTTCCGGAATTTCGAGTATTTCGATTACGTACGAAGGTAGGGGATTTATTTTTAAAGATAAACGTTTTTAATTTATAATGCCTACAAAATTAATTGAATAATTACAAATATATCTATATGTATATATTAATAATAGTAATGTTATTGAGTATGGATTATTGCTGTGAATGTGACTGTTTTCTGATTATTAAGAATTTTGCTGATTTGAGAATTGTTGAGAAAAAGGCTGGTGAATTGTTGAGGAATAGGGAATCCGTAAGGGTGGTTTAGACCGAATTTTAGAGAAAATGCCGCTGAAATTTTATAAAATCTGAGGTTTTATTTGAAAGGTTATTTTAAAAGATTTGGTTTTGGAAAATTAAATTATTTAAAATATATTTAGTTAAGAAAAATTTATTCTATTTTAAAGTTTGATTTATTAAGAAAAATATAATGTTTTAAACCCAATATTTTAAGGAGAGATTTTGTTTTAAGTAAAGAATATATTAATTAATGAAGTGTCTGCCCCAGGAGAGCAGATGTGATATTGTTTGGGCCTTAGTGCTAAATGTAAAGTGGGGACGCCCACACACTGAGAACTGTTTTCCAGATGTACGCTTATTGATTTGGAAAGTCACACTGTATGCGGCCTAGCCGTACGACTTATAAGCACACTGATGCATCTGGAAAGCCATACCTGGGACTTGTGCCTGGGTAATGTCGGGAGCGGGTAGGCAACCGACACATGAGCTCATGGTCTGCGTTAGGGATAGACATGCATCATGTTGTTTGCACATTTGCATTTGATTGCGCTTGCTTGTCTTATTACTTTGTGATTGTATTTTTTGTCTTGTTGTGACTTGCTTGTACATTGAATTGAATCTCTTGCTTGCACTACTTGTTTGTGAGTGTATTAAAGTGATTACGAGTTGACATTTGACTGAGGATTAACTATGTGGCTGAGAGATAGAAAATGTGACTAATTTTATATTTAAGTTTTGATTTGAGTTTAGAGTTTTTTTTTTTTTAAAAAGAGGTAATTTGTTAGCTAAAGTAGAACAAGAGTATTTTCAAAGGGTTTGATAAAAAATATATTTTTATTGAGCAAAGTTAATTATTTGCATTTTATTCCATTACTTTTATGGCATTCCCATTCCCTACTGAGAACGTGTGGTTTGTTCTCACCCCAAATCTTCTACCCTTTCAGTGACACAGGTTCGGAAATTCAGTAAGAAGCTGCAGACGATTAGTAGATTTACTTGTGATTCCTGTTGTTTTTATAGAGTTCCCTCGTCCTTGTTGCTTTAGGGTTTTTTATTTTATCCAGAGGGATAGGTATTGTATTTGAGTTTTACATTGAATTTAATCGTATAACATCTATTATTATTAGTAATTATGTGGTTATTATTATTTGAAGATCTTTTGTTATGTGATTTTAATTACTAAAATATTTTTCTGAAATTTTCTTAAAAACGGAAACGCGATATCGACGTAAAGGCTCAATAGTAAATTTATAATAAAGGAAATCAGGTCCATAACGCCTTACTTTTGGTACGATCATGTCGTGCTAAAAGTTAGGGTGTTACACGGCTGTCGCTGTTGCGGGCCGGGAGAAAAAAGGTTTTTGATATGTTTTATGGCTTACGGGCTTCGACTATTTGAGGTAAGGATTTTTCTTAAACTTATTTTATATTAGATTGTTAAAAATTGATATTAATGCGAAAAATATATATTTGGTGATTATGTGAGTCTTAAGGATTGACTGGTTTATTTTGGATGAATATCACTGTTTACTTGATTGAATTATTGATTGCTTGAGTTGGCGTGCGGTTGTTGATAAAAATTGATCTAAAAAGTTGATTTGATTGTTTGTACTGAAAAGTGGTTTTATGTTGGAAATCGGATTTATATATATGTTTATATTGAAAAAGGGGTTTTGTGTCGGTTAAACTGCTAAAACCCGACAGGTGAGCTCATGGCCATTAGGACAGGCATGCATCATATACATCTATGTGACATTGTTTGGGTGTGCATATTGTAATTGGTTTTTCTATGTAAATATTTCTGTTTTACTGCTAATTGTCATACTTGCTGTATTTGCTCTTGATTGTGTTTGAACCTCCGTACTTGTGATTGTGATTGTGACTGGTTGATTGGATTGTGATGGTTGAGTATTGATTAATTTGCCTGAGGTCGGAGGCCGTGATTGATTATATGTTGGACTGGATGCCGTGGTTTGATTTTATTTTGGGCTGGAGGTCGTGATAATTTGAATTATTGGTAAGTCTGGTTAGAATGAGTTATTGGTATGTGGTGAAATCTTTTGGATTTTGGATATTATGTGTGATTGGGTCTTTTTATAAATTAAAATATGAACTTGGATTTTCGAACATTTAACTGTTGATTTTCAAAAAGATTCATAAGATGAATAATGATCAATGCGGTTGAAAATAATTTTTTTTTATATCTTCTTATGATAATTCTGAAACTCCTCTGATGAGACCGTGTGGTTACGTTCTCACCCCTCTATAAAATTCTCTTTTCAAGATATGCACAACTCCTCTGATGATATTATTGTATTAGCTTAGTTATTATTTTCCTTCGCGTTTAATATTATATTTTTATAAAGAGGGATAGGAGTCGTGATTGTAATATTTGTAAGTTATTTTTATAAGGAACTCATATGTGTGTGTGTGTGTGTGTGTGTGTGTGTCTACGTTTTTAAGAAAAAGTATTTTCAATTTTTCAAAGAAAACAACGATACGGTTTCGAGTTAAAGGCTCCTATTTTATTATTAAGTATATAGAAGACGTCATAATATCCTCGCTATCAAAGTGGCGCAGCCAGAAGCATGATATTCTAATAGTAAGGATGTTACATTATGCATCCACCACTACAAGAAAAATGCTGAATATCATCGGATTTAGCGTTGAACATTAGCGTCGGTTTTACTGGTGGATTTACCGACGGTTTAGGTGTCGAATTCGTAAGGTCAAATCATTACTGACGAATTTTCATTTCTGACAGTAAATTCATCGGTAATGATTGGAGGGAAAACGGAAAAAATAGACGCGAAATTTAGCGTGGGATTTAACGGTGGATTTTTCTGCCGATAAACCCAATTAGTGGAATGCTGCATTTTGATGATCCGTAATGCGTTACTGTCGGATTTATCCGCCAGTAAATCCACTGGTAACGAGCCCTAAAATTTGAAGCGCAAAACATGTAACCCTTCATTTCGAATCCCCTCTCTCTACCCCTCTTCTCCCTCTCTCTCTCTCTCTCTCTCTAACATTCTCTCTCTAACCCTCTCCTACTTTCGCTGGCCGTCCAACATTCTCCTATCGCCGATGCCATTGCAGCTGTCGTCGCTGCTACCGTCAGCACTGCCATCACTATTGTCGCCGTTACTGCCGTCGCTGTTGTCCCCTTCTTTCTTCTCTACTCCTGCATTCCAGGTTCTTCTTCATTTTAATATTAATGTCAATCTTTGTTTTAGTTATCCTCAGTATTATTATAGGTTATAGTTGTTAATTAGTATTATGTTTGAGTTAGATTTAATTTTTAGTTTTAGAGTATTTAGGTTGTTAAGATAGGACAGATTTAAAGTATTAGGTTTTAAGTTGTCGAAAAGTGTTTGGATTTGTGAAAACTGCAAATGTGGATATATGTCCAATTTTAGGGGAGGTTATGTCAAAAATTTTTTTGAAATAATATAAATGTTGAATGATTTGTGTTGTATATGCTAATTAGTGTTAATTACACTATAAGAAAACACGTTTTTTGCTACGCTTTTAAAGCGTGGCGAAAAGCTGAAAAAAGCGTAGCAATAGCTTTTCGCCACGCTTTTCGAGCTATCGGGACGCTTTTGAAAGGGTCACAACTGCAAGAGTGCCGATTGCTCTATCGCCACGCTTTTCATGACCTATCACCACGCTTTTTTTTGCCACGCTTTTTACAGATTGCCACGCTTAAAAGCGTGGCCATATGTGGGAGATATGGCTACGCTTTTAAAGCGTGGCCATATGTGAGATATGGCCACGCTTTTGAAGCGTGGCGATAGCGCGAGATACGGCCACACTTTAAAAGCGTGGCGATAGCCTTATCAAATTAAAAAAAAAATCTTTTTTCTAACTTTACCTTCATCTGCACAATATAAATTTTCAATCATTTTTTATTACCAAATCTATAAATATAATATGCAATTTTTATAACAAGACAAATCAAACAGTAATTAGTGACATATATAATTTTTGCTATAATTGTTTTATACATTAAAAAACTAATACTCAAATACAAAATAAATCTCGAATTCAAATTCCAAAACTAAAAATTGAAGAAAAATACAGAAATAATACAACTTAAACCCCAAGTCTTTTGCTATTCTTCCTTCCTCTAACCTTCTCAAACTTCCTTCCCTTAGATCGTACATAAGGCTTGATATAGCTGTAAAGAACACCAGAAGCAGACCCAAGTGTTTCACAGCTTCCCTGAAGTTCTTTGGGCCTCTAAGAAGGACCTACATTCATACAACAATATATAAACCATTTCCTAAAATTAACTTTTAAACACGAGGAGATCAATTTACATTTCTAGTATTTCTATAAAATATGAATCCGTAGAGAAGAAATCCATCAAACCATCTTTTTGCCTATCAAATATATTCTTTTCATATCCACGCATACAATATATTTCTGGTAAAGGGACTTAAATGGAGACGAAGGTTTAACATTTAATAGGTGAAGCTATACTGTTATGAGTAAGAAATTGTCATCTCCTTGACATTCAGTTATTTGAGACAATAACTTGAGTGGTTCATGAGTTTTACAGTGGCCAAAGTTGTTCACATGGTCAAGGTTAAAAATGGCAAACCTGAAACACAGCTCCACCTTTTGCCTTTGCCTGTTTATCCAATGATCGCAACAAGGACAAGATAGCAATTTCTTCTTCATCTCGATCTAGTATATCTCCAACTTGAATCAACACCTAGAACAAGAAACAAAAATAAACGTCCACAATGTTAAAGTGATAAATCTCAAACCAAAACCTTACAACTACTTTAGAACTTCATATTCTGATTCTATGCACATTGACAAAAGAGACTAGCGAATAAATTATAATTAAAACTAAAAGCTATCAGTTTCTAAAAACAGGACACGTACCATTTCTCCACCAGTCCATAAGTCTTGACCATCAGAGATCAATACACCAGCCATTTGAAGTGCATATCTAGCCTGCTTAAGATCTCCATGTAGATCTCCAACTATTAAAGAAAAATTGGTTTCAGTGAGATGCATAACAGATAGAAAAACTTGCAACGAAGTTGAACATTATCTCTAAATCTAATTAACAAGAAGACACTCATAAGCAGGTTAATAGAATCAATCAATGGAAAACATCCCATCTACTGAAACTTTCACTTTGACATTGAGAATTTCATGCTAGAGTTCCACCATACAAGGCAATCAAATTAGAAGAACATAATACCAATTATCTTTTGTAGATTGCAGATAAATGAAGAACATAATACTAGGTTAATAACATTGATAATTTTTTTTCTCTTTGGTGTAGATTGCAGATAAATGAAGAACAGCAAAGGTCCTTGTAGCAGCAGGAAAGAAAGTATTGGGACACAAAATGAGATGACTGAGTAATAATTATAATAGTTAGAAAATTGATCAAAGTAGTTGAATGTTTTTTCTAATTGGTATTAAAAGTTTCATTGATCAAGTGTTATGTTCAACAGAAGCATGCAAACTGAAATTGGTGCATAATATGTTGAATCAATTTGGATCATAATTTTTCAGGTGCAGAGACATTTGAAGCTTAAAATTGAAGCATAAGGAAAGTACTTTCAATCATAACACATTCAACAAAAATGATATTAAGCTCAATATGTCATATTCTATCAAGCTTAAAAGCTATTACTGTCATGTTCTATTAAGCAAACAAAATAAATCAATTCAACTAACACATTCAACACAACACAGCCACAACCAACTCTTGCACTTTTAAAGCATTCATATATTAAAAACTGTAATTTTTAAAATAATTCAATTGCAAAATTTGATCAAGTATAAATTAGCAATTACACAAGAATAGCTTTAACAAATTATCATTCGAACAAAATTCACTTTAACAGATTTTGGAAGCATTTAGCAAAGAGTAATGCCATGAATCAATATGAAACTTGGTAGAACTCAACCAAAATTTCTCAAGATTCAAATATGGCTTTTAGACTCCAAAAAAGTAGGATACTTTTTTTCCTTATCTTAAACTCGGTGGTCTATTAAATCTGAAAAACGCTTTCAGGACAATGAATACATTTTATCTCATATAAATATACCATTAGAAAATTGTAGTAGCTATTAAAAAAATATGCAACTAAAAAATATAAGAAAATCATGAATAAGGTGATTAAACATCAATGCAAATTTGCTTTATGCTAAATACAGGATATAATACTACCATTTACAGTTTAGCATAAACAAATTTCATTTTGGCACCTTTGAACTCAGTAACCAAATATAAATACTTGCTGTTTTACTAAATTCAAACATGGATTTTGTTTGAAAAAGCTGCTAACCTTTTCCAAGTTATATAAATAGAACTTCAATCATATGAATGTCAAGGGAAGTTTGATTGGAAAACTATCTATCAGTGCCATTTTAGCTGCCTATATGCTTAAAGTCAAAAATGGAAAGGGAAGCAGTCCAGAAGAATTTCAAATTGTTCAGAATTATTGTTTTCTACATATTTCCATCCAATATTAAACATGACTAGGGTATAAGAGCATCTCATCATTGACGAAATTGTTATCCAATTTTCAAAATTAGCATGCAGCAGATTGACTACCATAATTAGAAGGGAGGGAGTTAGCACTGACCGGTGGCGACGAGGAGGGTTGAGAGATGGAAACGGAGGTGCGATGAGTGAAGGAGAGGGAGACGGCAGCACGACGACTTTGCAACCATAACTAATTAGTTCTAGTATTAGGATCATGTCTATGATATATCAAACAAAAACACTACACATGACTTTGAAAAAAAAATCTCAGTCTGAGGAATCATCAACTAAACTAAACATAACATAAAAACAAATAGAAGGTGAAAGAAAAGCACAAACAGATGACATGGATAATCATAGAAAAACAAGAGAAATCAGAAAAGAAAAGGAGGGGAAAGAAATCAACAAAGAAGCCAACAATCATGAAAGGCAGAGAATCAGAAGCAGAACCTGTTCTTCTGCAATAGTAGAAACTTTTGAGCTGGCAGAGAAACTGTTCTTCTGCAAGAAGCTGCTGCATCAGCATCAGCATCAGCATCAACATGTTGTTGTTCATTTCCACCCAAAGTCAGAGACTTTTCCTGAGAACTCATCTTACTGAACCAGAACAGAATCAACCCAGAACTTGATTTCCTTGGATTTCCTGAGAACTATAAAAAATTCAACAATAAAACATAAATTCAGACAGCACATAACATTCAATGAAAATTAGTAGACCCATTTTGAACTTGCTGTTAGTAAAATTTCGTAAGATGGCTTCAGTTAAATGATGATGGAAGATTTACTGAAAAAGCACGAAGATTTACTCAACAGCTGCGACGGCGACCACACTGACGGCTCCCTCTCGCGCGTCCCCCTCCTCCACGACGGCAACAGTTCTCGCGGCTCCTTCATCGGCAACCAGGAAGCACGACGGTGACTGGCGCGATGGGAGCAGCTCCTCTTTCCCCTCCTCGGCGACGGCGAAGAGCGAAGCACCTCCAGCGGCGGCGACGCGTTTGGTGACGGCTCCTCCTCTCTCATCGTCGCACACACTCTCTTTCTCGGGTTTGACTCGACAGTGGCAGCGGGCTGGTCTTCGACGGAGCTGGTAACAAGGCGGCGTCTCCTTCCTCGAGGTCTCCTATTCCGCGTGGGTGCGGTGGTGCGTGTGTGTATTGTGTTGTGTGCGCTGGAGAGGGGAAAAGGGGGAGTGGGGCTGCGGTGCTGTTGTGAGGGGAAAGGAGGGGAGTGTGGTGGGTGTTAGGTTAGGGTTTGTGAATTAAAAAGGGGTATGGTTAGTATGCCGGAACAGGGAGCACCGGCAATGTTCTTCGGATTGCTGGGGTCACGGAGTACCTGGTTCTTTCGAAAAGGGTTTTTAGGGCTTTTCTTTTCAGGGTGAATACAAAGGGTGGGAAGAGTGTTAGGATAGGAGAAAGGTAGAGTTTCATACAGAGTGTGTAACGTAATTAATTAATTATAACTTTTTTGAAAAAAAAAATTTAATCTTTTTGGTTACGCTTTTAAAGTGTGCCAAAAGAGTTGTAAAAAACGGCCACGCTTTTAAAATGTCACCATAACAAAACTCTATCGCTACGCTTTAGAAGTGTGCCTGTTTCTCTCTATGGCTACACTTTTTAAGCGTGGCAAAAAAAAGTGTGGCCAAATCTCGAATCAATTGTCACCCTCATAAAAGCGTGGTGGCCAAATCTCTAATCTATCGCCACCCTCGTAAAAGCGTGGCCATTAACACTTTTGGCCACGCTTTTAAAGCGTGGCAAGAAAAAAGCGTGGCCATAGGCCTTTTTTCTTGTAGTGTTAGTATTCACTTTGCAAACATGTCGACAGGTAGCAAAGATGTCACGAATCGGCCTCGTGGTCGTAGTAGAGAGAAGATTTCCACCGGTATCCCAGGAACTTTTCAGCCATCACCCTTTATCCCGACTACCCTGTTGACCCTTGTGACGTCATAGGCAGGTCCAACGAACCAGTAGTTCATCACGGTGTTGAACCCCAACTATGTGGCTCCTTCTGCTACGCCCCTCCAACTCCAGTGACAGAGACCGCTGCGCCAAATCCTCTAATGCGTCCCAGTCGGATGCCTCTCTACCACCACCCGTTATACGAACGAGGATTTATCCTGATTGCATGTCGTTAGTACTATTTTAATGTCTTGTATTTCACAATCTATTTTGAATTTGTTAAGTTTTATGTGTTTGCTAATCTTAAATTTTTCATTGATAGGTTTGCATCAAACAACATTGCATGTACACAGGAGCTCTCTAATGTGATTAAGTCCATATACGACAACCCATGGCCGAGCTACACGAATATCCCTGCTGAGACCAGAGAGTGATGGTTTTAGAAGTGGGCGGTAAAAATCCAATGTTATTGAATTAACTGTATTTTAATTGTATTTTAATGTTGTTGAATTACTTTGTGCAGGAGAAATTTTATATGGAATAGGGAGCATGATCTCTTGATAAAGAAGATCTACGAATACCGATACCTAAACGACTTCAGCTAATGATGCAGGACGTTCGTGAGGGGTGCGACCACCTCATGATTTGGATCCGTCCAGATATTAAAAAGGCACTTGACAACTATTTTAGTATTGATGAGGGGTTCAGGCGTCGCCGTCTGATGGATAGAGCTAACAGGGCATTGTCGAGGTCGTCAAAGTATATCAATGGGTTGGCAATTTTCATGAAGACGAAGAGCAGGCTGGAATATAGTTTGCTCCTCTTTGTTAACTATTACTTGAATTAATTGTTACTTGATTTATTTTATTACTTGGTTTCAATATGTGTAGTCTAAGTCGTTGGAGCGTGAGGCGACATTAGCGGAGACCTTTAATTATACCCATACGTTGAAGGTCAACAAAGAGAGATTTGCTGATGAGTGGTCTCGGCTCATTATGTGAGTTTTCAATTAGTTCTAAGTTTGAAATGTATTTGTTTTAAAGTCAATTAACTGTCATCCTAATCATAACGTGTATTACACAAGAGGACTATACATAGAGATTGGAGGATGCGACACAGCAATCTCAGCCTAGTGGGGACGACCCCAGCTCCAAGGCCTCAGTCGTCAATCCTGATAGGGTTTAGCACGACTCCGCCCATGAGCCCTACAAGAATAGCGTCTACAGGTTGGGGTTGTTCTTCACTAACGGCCTCCGCACCTCTAAATTGGCGAATTTATCTGCCTCTGCCTTTGCCACCAACCTTGCCGATCTTGAGAAAGTCATCGATTTGAGGGAGCAGGTGCAGAAGCTCGCACAGGAGCTTCACGAACAAGCTTAGCAGTCTGATGTGAGGTACAACGAGCTTCTTGCATGCGTGGGAGCCACCGTTGCCTTCAGACTGTAGCTTAGGGAGGATCTGGAGCGGCTAGAGTGTTTGCGAGACTAGATGGCGGTGTATAACGAGAAGATGCATGCTGGAGACAGTGGTGCTGCTGGTGGGGCACCGACATCACCACCTTGTCCGCCGCCTCACCAGGGGGAAGACGACGATTACCGGGATCCGTAAGGTTTAGGGATTTTATTTATTTTAAGTCTGTCATTGTATTTTACTTCTTTGACATTTTATTATATTCAAACCCTTGATATTTAATAAAATCATTAGTTTATTTCTGGTATTTAGAATTTATGTACTAATTTTGTAAAAAAAAAAATTTGACTACTAATTGTGCACTAATTGTGAAATAAAAAATTGCTTACCGTTGGATTTACTGGCAGAAAAATCCGATGGTAAATGAGTGACACAAAACATAATATGGCGCCAAAAATTACCGTCGGTAACAAACCGCTTATTTCGTTGTATTTATTACAAACTTCAATGCAAAATTCACCGATAATTATTGTCAGACAAAATAATTTGCCAATAATTTTTTTCGACATCGTTTATATCGTCAGATGTATTCTGTCGATAAATCTGACAGGATTCAGCATTTTTTCTTTTTTAGTACACCATCTATAATGTCAACCAAGTTTCAGTCACAAACCTTAGATCCTTCAATTAAGGTATTGATGCGAGCATGATAGTTTCTTCACCATATCTTCAAAACTCATGGGTCATTAATACAAGTGCAACAATACATATCACAACAAATATTGCTATATTTCATACATATAAAACTATAATTATATTAGATGTAGACCAAAATCGATCATCAGTATATAATACATATTGAAATACAAAATACAAATTAAAAATAAATTAAATTACAAATATATTAATATACAAATATATAGTAATTAATTTTGGTGTGCATATAACCATTTTGATAAAACCAAATATCCTATTAGAATAAAGTTTCCTAATAATACATCATCAATACATCTATTTCAGGGCAAAATACTTGAATAAACCAAAGTGAAGCAAATATTATCAATATCACCCAAAGCAAAAAATGAGACGTGGATCACCCAAAGACCTTGTTTATATAAATCAAATTAGAGTAATTTGATTTGCAATTTATGCTAGTAAATCGAATTAAGCTAAGTAGAATTACTAGGCCATATATAAATTGAATTAGACAATTTCGATTTACACATGAATAAAGTAAATCGAAATAGGCTAGTCAGATTTATGCATGGGTTGTTTGATTCCAAGTAAATTGAATTAGGCTATTTCGATTTACCTTGTTGTAGATCAAAACACATAATTCAAATTAGGTAAAGCAGATTTACTATTGTTTCAGCAACATATTTAAATGGAGGCAGAGTAATTTGATTTAGAAGGGATAAAATGTGTATAAATAGCTGTGGAATATGAATTCTTCATCATAGTGAGCCTCACAGTGGCTAGTGAAAAGAGCTTTTTGGTTTTGGTACACTATAGAGGGTCGATTAAGAAAAAAACATGTTCCGAAATTAAGTTTACGGATAAGGATCCGCTTAGTGTTTTTGTTAGAGCTTCGACGAGTTTCACCGAGTTTAAGGATAATATAATCCGAAAACTAGATCTGCAAGGCATGAAACGAGTGGAGAAGTTATTCTACAGAATTTCGATCTCGGTTTTGCGGGATGATGTGAAGTATGATTCGTTCGTCATAAGCAGTGATGAAGATTTGGAAGTGTTGTTCCACTGTCGTCGGCAATTCCCGGAGGTGAGGACCCCTGAGCTGTTGGCCAAGCTTGTGGATGTGGTCTCTAGCTCAAGAGGTTCTAACCGGATTCCTCTGACTTCAGCCACGGCCGTCGGGTTGTGTTCGAGGCCTATTGGTGCCTCTTCATCTCTACCCGTGATTGAGCCTGATGCATGTTTGGTGGCCTCCCTGTCCTTCGCTGTTGACCTGGATCGTACTCGTGACACAGAACGAGTTGATACTGTGCCGGTAGTTGATGCTACGTTTGCAGTGGCCAGCATTGTTGATGTGGTCCCAGACCCCCAACAGGGTGGAGCCCTGGATGGTGTCGAAGATGTATTTCAGGATGAGGATAATGATGATGTGGAACTCGCCATGATTGCCGATGATAGCGATGATGAGGATGAGAAGAATACTCCAAATGAGGGAGGAGTAGCAGGCAGTTCAGGGACACTGCAGTACCCCTCACACTTTTCAGCTTTGGACTTAGATGCCATGAGACAGCAGGGGGATCCGACTGTGCCTGCCCAATTCGGGGCCAGAGACATATAGGATACCGGAGGACTAGCTGAGTTTCAAGTTGGTCAGCAGTTTCAGGATAAAGACGGGGCCCTGTTGAGTGTGAAGACGTAAGCATCCGACGTGAGGTTGAGTATAAAGTGATGGAATTGGATTACCGCAAGTACCATGGGAAGTGTAAGTATTTCGGCAAGGGGTGCACATGGTTGATTCGTATCAGTCTCTGACAACTCAGAGGTATTTGGGGGATGAAACGGTACAATGGACCGCACACCTGTCTGACCACTTCCATATCTAGTGATCACATGAGGCTCGATTACCATGTGATCTCGGCGTTCATACTCTCTATGATTAGGGTTGATGCTGCCGCGTCGATCAAGGTACTTCAGAATGCGACAGAGTCCCATTTTGGTTTCAGACAGACTTACAGGAGGGTTTGGATAGCTAAGCAGTAGGTCGTGGCTCAGATTTATGGCGACTGGGAGGAGTCATATAATGAATTGCCGTGATGGGTGCTAGGGGTGCAGATCACGATGCCGGGCAGTGTTGTAGTGTTAAGGACGAGTCCAGTGCGACTGGGTGGCCATGTAAGTGAGGAGCAAGCGTATTTCCACCGACTTTTTTAGAGTTTTCCACCGTGTATCGAGGTGTTCAGACATTGCAAGTCTCTGGTTAGCATAGATGGGACCCACCGATTCGGGCCGTCTTCCATTATGCTAGGCAGTGCCGCTTTCTCTGGATTTGGTGGGGTATGGGTTGGTAAAATGTAATTCGAATGAAGTATATTCGAATTATATAGAGTCAGGCTCCATGTAAATCGAAACAAGTGAATTAGATTTAGTATGAGTCGAGGGTGCTATATAAATCGAATTAGGTTGGTTAGATTTACTCTTGGTAAATCGAAACCACCTATTTTAAATTACTATGGGCACCAAACCATGGACTAATTCGAATTACCACGGGCTTCGAAATCGTGTGCTAAATCTACCTAATCTGATTCGGATTATATGTAATTAAAGCTTCCCTAATAAATCTATTCTATCTAATTCGATTTACATAAAAAAAAGCCTTTGAATGATCCACAAACCATTTCTTGCTTTGGGTGATATTAATAATTTTTGCATGCAATTGGGTGATCTCAATATTTTGCCCTCTATTTTTGGTATATAGTCATTTTTTCAAAAAAATCGTATCTCACAAATGTTTATTTATATGTATTGTTTAGTATATTTTTTTATATATAGAGTAAACTATATTTTTTATCTCTTAAGTTTTTGAAAAATTTTAAAAATGTTTTCAACTTTTAATTTATTTTAATTTTATCTTTAACGTTTTAAATATATTTTGATTATATCTTTAAGAGTTAACACTGTTAACAGAAATGTTAACTTGGCAATTATATACTAATGTGTCACTAACATGTGATAAACCTCTGTAACACGTCATTATATGATTGCCATGTCATATATTGTCTATTTTATGAGTATAATTGAAATGTATTGAACTATTTTTATCTTCAACATTTATATTTTATTTTAATTTTATTCCTAATATTTAATTTCAATTTTATTTTTTGTGTTTCAATTATACTCCTGAATTGAACAATATCTGACGTGACAATGTTACGTTGATATGTCACTGACACATTAGTACACAATTGTCACGTTCATTTCAGTTGGTGTTAATTTTTAAAACATATTAATTAAGAGTAAAATGTAACAAATTAAATATGAAGGATATTTTTAAAATTATTTTAAAAAATTCAAAAACAATAAATATATTTTATCCCAATTTATATTTATAATTCAAACATATTTTATCTTTGTGGATAATTTTGATACGGAAAAGTATAGATAGACAATGAGAATATTAAACAATGTGAATAATGGATATGTCGGATGTTCAATTCAATAGGTATGTAGATGATTATGTTCATTACTTTTAATTGGATGGTTATTTCATTTGATTCGATTTACTCATGCACAGTTAAAAATAGTTGAATGTTCAATTCATTAGATGTGCTGATAGTTATCCTAATATTAAAATTTAAAAGATAATTCAGGAGTAGAATATTTTTTTATTTTATTAGATCAATTCTAAAAATCATTATTTACATTATTTACGAAAGTCATTCTTAACCTAATAAAACTGTTCTAATACATACTTAGCATAATTGATCTTTCCATCAGTATTTTATCACTATGCTAAGTCATAGCATTGATTTAGCTTAATTCACTAATTGTATTAGCTTTTAGGATTATTGTCCAAAAAATAATATTGATAAAAAAAAATGCAAAATGTTGATTTTCGATTAATACATGATTAAATTTGTTTGTGTAATTAAAAGTTTATTGTTTGATGTTTTGAACATGCTCTAAATTAAAGTATTATTAGTTGGGCAAACAATCATATAACATCTTAAATTTATCTGCTCATAAAATTAATATTGGGTTAAAAATTTAATAAATGAAACAAAAATAGCCCAGTCAAAATAAAAAAGAGATACGACATAACAAAAAAAAAAATAGTTGACGGATAAAATAAAGAAAATCAAACAAACAGTTTAAAGCAACATTTTTCTTAAGGCCAAGATAATTGTTGGTGGGCCCAATCTTAAATGAAGCCCACACAACTTAAAAAAATAAAAAATAAAATAAAAAAAATGGCTAAAGTCACGAGAGAGAGAGAACCAGAGCAAAGCTTTCTCATTTTGAAAAGAAAAGGAAAAAAAGGGAACAGTAAGGTTCATCGTCGAGGGAGAAAAAGAAAATTTGAAAAAAAATGGCAAGTTAATTTTTATCCGATTGAACCGGTAAATTTACTCTATTTTTTTATAAAATTTTAATATGTTATTCTTGGTATAAAGATGAACATTAAGATATAACTTACTAATTGTATTGTCTTATTTTTTGTCTAATTTGAGATATCCACTTTGTGGAGGGTTTATGTTGATTCCATCAATTTTGATGATGTATTTTGTTGATTGTTGAGATGTCCTAGTACCACTAGGAAGACGGATTGTGTACCATTATTTTGATAGTGGAAGATTTTACATGACTAGATCCTATGGATTTTTTATCCATCTTTTGGGGGTTTTCCCACATTAAAATTCTGGTGTCTGATTATTTAATTTCTGCCATTATATTTGCTGCTTGGAGTATCTTTAGTATTGCCTATTTAATCGCATAAGTTGTAGAAAAATTATTTTTGGTGCTTCCACTGTTAGACAGGTTCTTGTTTGAACCTTTGTTGAGTTTTCCCAACAAAGTGGTATCTAGAGCATTGGTTGTTTATCTCTATGCTGATTAAATGGAGAAAAATACTCATGGACCAAATATGGTTAAATTGAATTCCCAAAATTATTCGATTTGGAAGACCCTCATGTAAGATATGTTGTATAGCAAGGACTTGTATGATTCTGTGGAGGGGGACAAATCCAAAGGTACGAAATCCGATGCTGAATGGAAGAAGCTTAATCGGAAAGCAGTTGCTTTGATTAGGTAATGGCTTGATCTTAGTGTGTATCCACATGTTGACATCGAAACGAATACAAAAAATATGTGGAAGAAATTGAAGGAGTTATATGAGAGGAAGAATATGTAAAACAAAGCATTCTTGATTAGGAAGCTTGTCAATATGAAGTATATCGAAGGTAAATCAATGCCGGAGCACTTGAGCACTTTTCATGAGATGGTGAATCAACTGACAAATAATGAAATCACTTTGAATGATGAGTTGCAAGCTTTGTTGTTGTTGAGCTCTTTGCCTGATAGTTAGAAAGTTCTGGTTGTGACATTGACTAACTCAGCTCCAAAAGAAAAGTTGACGTTAGCAACGGTTAAAGAGAGCATGTTGAATGAAGAAGCTAGAAGAAGAGAGCGAGGTTTGACTAACGCCTCCTCCAAGTCAGAAGCACTTGTTTCAAAGTCACGGGGGAGAACTCAAAGTAGAAAACCTCACAGTACCGACAAGTTAGAAAGTCGAAGCAAGTCAAGGGAAAAATACAAGCCAAGAAAGGAGTTCATTTGTCACCATTGTGGCAAGTTGGGGCATATCAAGAGGTATTCTAGGTTCTTGAAAAGAGAATAATCACGGGGAAGAAACGAAGATAAAGGTAAAGATAGTGATAAAAAAGCTGCTACTATTGTTTATGAAGATATTCTTATCACATATGATGAAAATTAAGTGAATCTTGTCTGTGATGATTCCACTTGGATTATGGACTCTGGTGTCTCATGTAATGTCACTCCGAGTTCGAGGCGTGAATTTTTCACTTCCTATACTTTTGAAAATTTTTGCAAGATCAAATTAGGAGATAAAGGAGTGTGTGATATCATTGGTATGGGTGATATGTGGCTTGAAACCAACATGGGATACAAGTTGCAGTTGAAGAATGTTAGGCATGCACCAGATATGTGGTTCAATCTTATTTCTGTGAAGGCATTGGATCAAGAGGGGTATTGTACTTCTTTTGGTAGTGAAAAATGCAAGATTATCAAAGGAGCTCTCATTGTTGCTAAAGAAGATAATAGTCTCACTACTCTCTACTGGTTGTAAGCAAAGTTGTGCAAAGAAAAGGCGAATATAGCTGATGATTCCTCTTCTGATTTGTGGCATATACGTCTTGGTCACTTGAACGAGAAAGGACTAAGCATCTTAGCCAAGAAGCACTCACTTCCCGTAAAAGGTACAACTTTAAATACTTGTACTCATTATTTTGTTGGAAAGCATGCTAGGGTATCATTTCATAGTTCTAGACCTCATAGGAGATAACATGTTCTAGATTTAGTTCACACTTATGTTTGCACTATGGATACTAAGACACTAGGTGGTGCATCATATTTTGTTACTTTTATTGATGATTATTCTTGAAAAGTGTGGGCTTTTGTTTTGAAATCTAAAGACTAGGTGCTTAAAATCTTCAAACACTTTCATGCAAGTGTTGAAAGAGAAACAGGAAGAAAATTGAAATGTGTTCGATCAGATAATGGTAGTGAATAGAGGGGTTCGTTTGAAGAGTATTGTAAAGGACATGTGATCAAGTTTGAGAAGACAGTTCCTAAGACTCCTCAACATAATGGAGTTGCAGAAAGAATGAATCGCACTATCAATGATAGAGTCAGATGTATGCTCTCTCATGCAAAGTTGCCTAAATCCTTTTGGGGTGAAGCGATGAGGACTGCAGTAGATCTGATCAACCTTTCTCCTTCAGTTCCACTAAATGGTGATGTTCCAGAGAAAGTTTGGAGAGGGAAAGATGTCTCTTATAGTCACTTGCGAGTGTTTGGCTGTAGGGCTTTTGTTCACATTCCAAGAGATGAAAGGTCCAAACTTGACGGAAAGTCAAAGCAGTGTATTTTCATGGGTTATGGTCATGAAGACTTTGGTTACAGATTATGGGATCCGGTGAGCAAGAAGATAATTAGAAGCCGTGATGTAATTTTTCTTGAAGACCAAACTATTAAAGATCTTGAGAAGACAGATAAGTCAGCAATAACTGTTAGACGTTTTGCTGATGATGAACCTGGTCCTTCCACTAGACCTCCTGTTGGTAGGAAAATGTACAAGGTGATAATGATGGTGATGATTTGCATGATGAACCTACACCTCAACTTGAGGTGCCAGATGCAGAAGTTCTACCAGATGTTGAAGTTCTACCTGAACTACCAATTGAGCCTGAATTGAGAAGATCTACTAGAGAGCGTCATCCTTCTCAGAAATTCTCTCCTCATGAATATGTGATGAACACTGAGATTGGGGAGCCAGAGAGCTACCAGAAAGCTATGTCTGATGAGTATAAGGAAGATTGGTTAAAGGCCATCCAAGAAGAAATGAAATCCTTACATGAGAATCATACGTTTGAATTGGTGATGCTACTGAAAGGTAAAAGAGCATTCAAGAATAAATGGGTGTTCAAACTGAAAGCGGATGAAAATGTCTCACGGCCAAAGTACAAAGCTCGAATGGTTGTGAAAGATTTTTTAGCAAAAGAAAGGTATTTATTTTGAGGAGATTTTTTCGCCAGTTGTGAAGATGTCCTTTATTCGAGTTGTGCTTGGGTTGGTGGCTAACTTGAATTTAGAGGTTGAACAACTTGATTTGAAGACTGCATTCCTTCACGGTGACATAGATAAAAAAATTTATATGGAGCAACCAGAGGGTTTCTAGGTTAAAGGAAAGGAGCACCTTGTATGCAAGTTGAAGAAGAGCTTATATGGGTTGAAGAAGAGCTTATATGGGTTACAGCAAGCGCCAAGTCAGTAGTACACGAAGTTTGATTCCTTCATGGAAGGTCATGGATATAGTAAGACTTCTTCTGAACATTGTGTGTATGTTAAGAAATTCTCTGTTGATGATTTTATAATTCTCTTGCTTTATGTTGATGACATGTTGATTGTTGGTCATAACACTAAGAAGATTGAAAGTCTCAAGAAAGACTTGAACAGATCCTTTGCTATGAAAGATTTGGGTACTGCAAAAAAAATCCTTGGCAAGAGTATCACTCGTGACAGGAAGAATGGAAAATTGTGGTTGTCACAACAGAAGTATATTGAGAAGGTTTTAGAGAGGTTTAGCATGAGTAATTCCAAACCTGTTAGTACTCCACTTGCTAGTCATTTCAAGCTGAGTTCACGACAATGTCCTACAAGTGAGAAAGAGAAAGCAGAAATGAAGAAGATTCCATATGCATCTGCAGTTGACAGTTTGATGTATGCTATGGTTTGCGCTAGGCCGGATATTGCTCATGCCGTTGGAGTTGTCAGTCAGTTTCTCTCTAATTCTGGTAAGGAACACCGGCAAGCAGTGAAGTAGATTCTCAGATACCTTAATGGTACTTCCAGAGTTTGTTTATGCTTTGGGAGTGGCCAACCTGTGTTGGATGGTTACATAGATGCAGATATGGCTGGAGATATTGACTTTTGCAGGGGGAGCTGTGTCGTGGCAATCTCGACTTTAGAAATGTGTTGCTTTGTCTACTACAGAGGCAGAATACATTGTTGTTGTTGAAACTTCTAAAGAACTCTTATGGATAAAGAAATTTCTACAAGAGTTAGGCATCAATCAAGAGAAGTTTGTATTATTTTGTGACAGTTAAAGTGCCATCCATCTCAGCAAGAATCCGACGTTTCATTCCAGATCGAAGCACATAGAGATGAGGTATCATTGGATAGGTCAAGCGCTTGAGATGAAGTCATATGCACTTGAGAAGATCCATACTAATTATAATGGTTTAGATATGATGACTAAAAGTTTACCTGCAGTGAAGTTTAATTCCTGTAAAGAGAAGGCGGGCTTGATGGAATAGCCTATCTCCACTTGAATTGGTGAGGAGGAGATTTGTTGGTGGGTCCCCAATCTCAAGTGCGGCCCACACAACTTAAAAAAAATAAAATAAAATGAAGAAAGAAGTGGCTAAAGCCACGAGGGAGAGAGAATGAGAGCAAGGCTCTCTCATTTTGAAAACAAAAGGAAAAAAGGGAACAGTAAAGGTTCATCGTTGAGGGAGAAAAAGAAAACTTGGGAAAAAAGGGCAAGCCATTTTTTATCTGATTGAACCGGTAAATGTGCACCATTTCTTATGAAATTTTAGTATGTTATTCGTGGTGTAGAGATGAGAATTATGATATAACTTACTAATTGTATTGCCTTCTCTTTTGCCTGATTTGAGATACCCACTTTGTGGAGGGTTTATGTTAATTTCATCAGTTTTGATGATGTATTTTGTTGATTGTTGAGATGTCCTAATACTATTAGAAAGACTGATTGTGTATTCATTATTTTGATAGTGGAAGATTTTACTGGACTAGGTCCCATGGGTTTTTTATCCCTCTTTAAGGGATTTCCCACGTTAAAATTCTGGTGTCTGATTATTTAATTTCTACCATTATATTTACTGCTTGGAGCATCTTTGGAATTACCTATTTAATTGCACAGGTTGTGAAAAAATTATTTTTAGTGCTTCCGCTGTTAAACAAGTTCTTGTTTGAACATTTGTTGAGTTTTCTAACAATAATACTATAATAAAAAGTAAAATTTTATTGAAAAATAAAGATTTTTTTTAATAAAAAAAGTCAACTAAAAAAATTTTATCATTTACAACATATATGTTGTTTATAAATTTAGTAAAAATATTCATTTTGGCTCTGTTTTTGTTCCAAACTAGATATTACACATCTCACTCTAGGTTGTACAATATAACATTCTTAAAGAAAGATATTTGGCCTGACAAAAAAAAAAGATATTTGTAAAATATAATATTTAATTTAGCCTTTTAACTTGCACATCATGATATTTAATTTAATCGCTAAATTTTATGAATTTAACTTATATTAGTCTTTGAAATAATTTTTAACACATAAACATTAATAGAATACTAGCATGAATAATCAGATGTCACGCTATACTACGTAAAATGATATCGTTTTAGTTTTGACATTTAAATCGTCTAAAATCAGTGTGTCTATTAAAATTTTTTTCTTAAAACAAGTAATATAATATTATTTTCGGACTATTTGAACACCAAAATTACAACGGCATAATTTTATAGGTTTTAGTATGACATTTAATTGTCCATATTAGCTCTTTATTAATGTTTGTATATCGAAAATTATTTCAATAACTAATATGAATCACGTTTATAAAATTTAAAAACTAAATAAAAACCATTAAAATTTCATACATTAAATTAATACTTACGTACAAATTTATAGAGCAAATTAAATATTAACTATATTTCATATTTAAAATGTATATGTGACTAATGGCCAAACTTTTATCTTTTCTCATTTATTATGAATTATTTTAATTCCAAAAATAAAAGTGTGCAAAAGAATATACAAAAATGGTGTTAATATCATCCCTCATAGCTAAAAGAGCTAAAATAACTTATAAGTATATTAATTTATTTGGCAACACTTTTTAATTTAAATACATATTTTATTTTTTTATTTTCAAATTAAAAAATGTAACTTCAAATTTAGCTACACTACCTCTAAAATGTTAAAAAGTTTCATAACCACCATTTTTTAAAAATTATTTTTTATATAGAAAAACAGGTGGTATTTTTGTAAAATATTATTATTTGAGGTATTTTTTAATATTGTGAATTTACTAAAAGAATTGTACAATACGTTCTTTATATATTGAATAGAGAGATGATATGTGTCCAATATATTTTTTGCGTGTTAAATAAAGAGAGGACACATGTCTAATATGTACTTTATATATTATCTACATTAATGCAACATCACCTTCTTGCAATTACACAAATTAATCCATCTATTATATATTTTTAATTTTAAAACTAAAATGTGCCACGTGTAACTTTCTTATTAATTAGAATCAAGTATTTTTTTTTAAATTAAGAAATTTTTTTTTACTCCTTACTAATTTTACAATAAAAATGTGTCATATGTCATTCACTCATTGTAAATGAAATTAAATCTTTTCCTTTAAAATTAAAGAGAATTCTTCCCTCCTTCATACTAATTTTACAACCAAAATATGTCACATGTCACTCCCTCATTGCAATTGAAATCAAATCTTTTCTTCCAAAAATAAAGAGTTCTCTCCTCCTTCTTTTTCTTTCTCTATCTCTCTCATTCCTTCAACCACTATATCTATTTTATATATCATTATCAATATCAATGACTAATTACTAATTTGACAATCAAAATATGCAACATGACATTTTTTAATTGCATTAAAATTAAAGTTGAAATATTAAAATTGAAATTGAAATATACCTATATTATGTATCATATATTACTATCTAATTTAATAATCAAATGTATCACATGACACTCTCTTATTAAAATTGAGAGAAAATATTTTTCTCCAAAATTAATAAACTCCCGTCCTAAATTCTCTCATCCACCTCTCTCCATTTTTCTATTTCTCTCTACCATTTTCACTCTATATATAATTTATATTTTATATTAGTAATTTGACAAATCAAAATATGTCATCCAATATTTTTTAATTTATTACAATTAAAATAAATTTTTTCTTCCAAAATTAACAAACTCCCACTCTCACTCTCATTCTTCATCTTTATCTTTCTTTCTCTTTTCTCTCATTCTCTATCTTTTCTATCTTTTTGTTTTATAGAAAACAAAATTAACAAAATAATATAATTTAAATAAAAAATTAGACTTTTTCATATAAAAATATAACTAAAAATTTTGTTATTTGATTTTTTATCTACAGAGACCTTGATCTTCTTAGCCAGAGACTTTTGTCAACCTACGACTTTTTTTTTGTAAAGTAGTTTGATTTTATAAATTTTTTGTGCCATGCATAATCATTTATACTCTCAGAATAAAGTGGACCGTAATTTTAAAAAAATTATATTCCCGTAATGTTATTACAAATAAAAATACTAGTATATAATATATCCTTTCCCACATGCAAGATAATTCAATTAAAGTATTTTGGTCGCACTACGTACAAGGTGTGCGTATTTAAATGTCAATGGTATGAGTGACAAAAAACACGAAAGCACAAGGATTACAATATCACTGAAGTAAATGTGACCAGAAAATATAGGCACTATGATCATTTTATTCTACCTCAAAATGCACGACAGGTATACTATTTGTGTAACACCCTAATTTTAGCATGTCATGATCGTACCAAAAGTAAGGCGTTACTAACTCGTTTTACTTATTTACTATTTAATATTGAGCCTTTAAGTCGATATCGCGTTTCAATTTTTAAGAAAATGCCAGAAAATTTTGTTTCTATTAATTAAAATCATATATCAAAGAATACCAAGTAATAATAATCACATAATAAATAATAATAATAATAAATGCTATACAAGTAAATCCAATATAAAACTCGAATAGAATGCCTATCCCTCAGGATAAAATAAAATCTAAAGCAAAAGGGCGAGGGAACTCTATAAAAGCAACATGAATCACAAGTAAAATCTACTAATCGTCTGCAGCTTCTTACTGAGTCTTCGAACCTGTCACTGAAAGGGTGTAAATTTATGGGGTGAGAACAAACCACACATTCTCAGTAGGGAATAAAAATGCTGTAAAAGTAATGAAAATGATTTGGGACCACTTTAAGGAGTGTATTAAGCAGAATACTCATTGTGTTTGGAGTTGTGTACTAATTAAAATAGTTAAATTGTTATTTAGGCCATGTTACCGCATATTCAATAGAGTTTAAGGTTAAAATATTCATTTATCAATTGTTAATGTTAATATTATTCTAAGCAATTTATAAATCATTCAATTTTTATAAATTTGAGATTATTACTTGTGTATTATGATCAGTCTTGTGTTTATCCTTATTAATCTTTGTTAATTTTGTGCTAACAATCTTGTTAAAATTGTACATAAATTGTGATTGTCTTAATAATATAACGAGTATTACATTGTTATTAATTGATGAGATCAAATATTATTTAACTTTTGAGTTTATACTTTGATAAGATCATAAGACTTTGGTTGATGTGGTATTTTCTATTTGGATGATGATTTAAGGTTTATATCATGGTTCTGAAAATCGGACTAAATCGGCCAGTTCGATCGGTCTAACTGTGAATCGGTAGCAATCACAGTCTAGTTAACCCGTGAAATCGTTTCTCAAAAAATTGGAGAAGAACCATCGAACTAGAACTGGCCGGTTTAAAAGAAATGGCATCGTTTTTGGCAAATTTGACTTACTTCCAAAATTAACAAACTCTCACTCTCACTCTCACTCTCATTCTTCATCTTTATCTTTATCTTTATTTTTTTCTCTCTTTTTTCTCATTCTCTATTTTTTTACCTTTTTGTTCTACAGAAAACAAAATTAACAAAATAATATAATTTAAATAAAAAATTAGACTTTTTCATATAAAAATAATAACTAAAAATTTTGTTATTTAATTTTTTATCTACAGAGACTATGGTCTAACCCGAGACTTTTGTCAATCTACAACTTTTTTGTAAAAGTAATTTGATTTTAAAATATTTTGTGCCATGCATAATCTATACTGTCAGAACAAATTGGATTATAATTTCAAAAAATTTATATTTTACCTAAATAAGCCAAAACTTTTTCATATCTAAATTTTTCGCTCACTATTTTTACTAGGGGTGTACATGGGACAGGCCACACTGGATTTGGCTTAACCCAGACCCAACCCAAAATACAAACCGGGCCTAATTTTTAGACACTAACCCGATCCTAGACCCGA
Organism: Arachis ipaensis; assembly: GCF_000816755.2. Classification (NCBI taxonomy): domain Eukaryota; kingdom Viridiplantae; phylum Streptophyta; class Magnoliopsida; order Fabales; family Fabaceae; genus Arachis; species Arachis ipaensis. The sequence goes on from NC_029785.2 coordinate 9,730,737, forward strand.
TGAAACCTACGTACCTTCGGATCGGGTGACAACCGGGTGAAAACCGGATCTTTAGCATGTAAAAATCACCTAATCTCCAACCATTATTTCACAATTCACATAGTAAAATTCACTTAAAAAAATATAACAAGAATCAACCCTTTTCTAAAATTAAAGCATAACCATAATCAATACTAATATTGTCTAATAACACCAAATATTTAAATCAATACAAATAACACAATATTATGCATTAGTCTAAAGTCTTATGCATTTTAAACATAAAACATTAACTTATAATCTTATAATGACTAATAACACAAAATATTAAGGTTTACAATATTTAAATTCCACATAAGAATAGTCATCATCCATCACTAATAACATAAAATATTAATTGTGTATGATGACCGGGCCACCGGGCCGAGTTCAGGTGACTCGAGTTATGGCCCGGACTCGACCCGAAATAATGACAGGGTCTATTTTTGAGACCCTTATCCAATCCTAAACCCGATAAAATCACACTAAATTAGCCTCTAAAATATTCGAAGTCAGACTGAATGTTCGGATCGGACCGAACCATGTATATCCTAATTTTCACCATGATGATAAATTGCATAGCATTAACCATATATATAGTTAGAGTGGTGTGCATTCTTTGGTAGCCGCGGTGGTTTATGCGTGAGTAACCATTAAATTGATGATTAGTGGCATTTGTTTGAATTTATACTTCTTTGCCAAGGACAAGGGATATTTGACAGATCTTATTACTTAATTTAGGAGAAGTTAATTAGCACGTTAAAAAAATGTTGCTTTTCAAATTAAAAAAAAATTAAATGTAGAATTGATAACGGACTCTTTTAATATATCAATAAAAAATCAGTACGACTAGAATAGATTAGGATATACCGTGAATCTGTATTCGACTTTTTCAGTAAATAAATATGCACCACACTCTATTTTATTCATAGCGAATCGTAGATAACCTTATCTTATCAGATTGGATACCCACAAATAAACAACTTTATTTTAATACCTTATCTTATGAAAATTGTTAATATTATTATTAATGTTATTATTAATATTAATTAATTAAATTTATAAATACTTTTTAAAAATAACTACACTACAT
>NC_029785.2:9731896-9736827 GCF_000816755.2 Arachis ipaensis
AGGAGATGACCAACATTTGTTTTATTAATGTATTCTTGGGATTCTAGCCCCGTCAGACTACCAAAAACAATTTTTTTAATATATTTTAATTAATACTAACTAAATTTTTATCTTTCTATAAAGGTGTTTGTCCTAATATTTAGAAATTCGGAGTCTTATCTCTCTCATGGAGAACTCTTTTCTTATATGGAGAGTTTTTCTGAAATAAAAGTTGTGCTTACCCGTTTATTGTTCATTTTTTTGCGCAAACTTTTTTCTTTAGCTTATTTCTCTTATTATCTCAATACTATATATGGCCTACCAAGAGGAGCAATCTATCGAAGGCAAAGTTATTTCCATCAACCCTGATGAAGATGACAGTTTTACTGCAGAAAATTTCAATTTGGTGGAAAAGATTCTCTCGGACAAAGAAGTTAGCTTCAACACCTGCAGAGCAGCTCTTTTGGGAATTTGGGGTCATCCGGAAGAAGTAGCCATCTCCGATGTTGGCAGGAATAAAGTACTTATCAGTTTTAAGGATGTGCGGAAAGGGATCCAAATACGGAATGGAGGACCCTGGAGTATTCGAGGAAATCTTCTTAATCTGCAGATATGGAACGGATGAGAGTCATTCTATGAAGTGGATCACAGGTATATGGAATTATGGGTACAAATACATGGACTTCCACTCAATTATATAACATGAAAAACAGCAGAAATTATTGGTAAGAAAATAGGAGCTGTGATGGAAACAGAAAATTTCAGATTAAATGATACACTACAGAGAACGTTCTTAAGGGTGAGGGTAACAATGAACATCACTAAACCTCTGCCAACTGGTTTCTGGTTAGCGACACAGAATCATCAAACTCTTTGGGTCGACTTCAAGTATGAGAGGATCCAGGACAATTATTGTCTGAATTGTGGAATCCTAGGTCATACTAAGAAGGAATGTAGGAACCCAATGGCAATGGCTAGCTGGGACCACATGAAACCAAGGTATGAGCTGGGTTTAGGAGTTAATCGAGTCAGGGCCATCTCAACCAGGGAAAAAGTGCAGGATGATAACAGGGGACTAGAAACAGGGCTTCTGAGAAATCTCGAAGCAAATTCTGACCAATAGACGGCGTTAGGAAGGGAAAGCCAGGGATCTAGACAGCATGTTGAAGAGGTCTCAGAAAATCTGCTAATCAAACATGTGTTTTCAGATGGGGAAGCTTTGAGAAGGGGTGACAAATCTGCAAACACTAAAACTGACATCAGAAAAGGTAATGATAAGCTTTAAGAGGTAGGTGAAGTTAGTTGTGCATTTAGGCCCAATGCCACATTTTATATGGAGCAGGAGGCTTCTAGACCTTGTAATTTTCAGAATATTAAAAAGGGCCGTCAGGAGCATCTTGAGGTCGGGGAGAACAAGGAGCGCCAACCTTTTGGTAACAAAACAAGGCTAAATGAGGGACGTTTGGATGAGCCCAAGCAGATGGAGGATTGTTTTCAGCGCTAACAAGTAAAGGACGATGCTTGGGGGAATCCCAAAAAGCTAACAATCAGGGAAGAATTGGAGAAGCTTTTTGGCAAGAAAGAGGCCCAAATTAAGCAACATGGCAATACGGAAATCAATAAGCAACCAGAGAAGGAGACACGAATCGTTAAGCATGGTGCAGGATAGTTGTGGAGCTACAGGAAAAAACTAAAAATGAAGAGAATTGTTACTGCAGCTGGTAGAACCATGATTCAACGAATGGATAATGGGGAGGAGTATTACGTTAAACTGGCTGAGGAGCAGCAAGAAATGGAAGAGGAGACTGCTGCTGGGTCGGAGCTGAGGAATGAAAGTCAATGTGTGTTGGAGCTGGCTTTTGATATGGGGCTGAATCTGAACTCTAAAAGGACAAGGGATACAAGCAGCCTAGCAGTCTATGTAGACAAGTTGGAGAATGATGAACAACTAAGAATGGAAAAATCAGGTAAGAAGTTCAAATATGTTGCTGGAACAGTTATGGCTGAGGAGGCGGGCCTTATCAAGCCCCACCAGTAGCCATGATTGTTGTCAGCTGGAACTGTCGTGGAATGGCGGCCCCATCGATAGTGTTTGAATTATGAAGTATTTGTAAATCTCTCAGGCCGTCCGTTTTGTTTCTTATGGAGACTAAAGCTAGCAATCTTAGTTGTGTTAGGATTAGGAGAAAGTTAGGTTTTGATAATATGTTTTTTGTGAAATCCCGGGGGTTGTTCGGGGGCTCTGTCTTTTTTGAAAAAGTAATATAAATATTAATATTTATGCTTGGTGTGAAAACTTTATTAAAGCTCAGATAAGCACTGTTAATGATAAAGATTGGGAAGGAATTTTTGTCTATGGCCATCCCGATTATAAGAGAAGAAAAGAGTTATGGAATGAGTTAACTTATGTAAATAATAATCTGCATGTGCCGAGGGCTTTTATTGGGGACTTCAATGATGTAATTGCACAGCATGAAAAAGTGGGATTGCATCCAAAGCCGACTAGTCAGATTGATACTTTCAGGTATTTTGTAGATAAGAATGCTCTCATGGACTTGGAATTACAAGGGACAAAATACACATGGTTTAGTAACTCAAAGAATGTTTTTGTTACTAAAGAAAGGATAGATAGAGTACTTGCTAATTAGGAATGGAGAAGAGCTTTCCAACATGCCACCCTTTCAGCCTTACCAGCTATTAGCTCTGATCATACGCCTTTAGTTCTCAATGTTAAACCCAAGGGAAATAAGGAGCAGATGCTTTAAATTTGAGGCTTTTTGGACTAACCATGCTGATTGTGGTAATGTCATAAGGAGAGGATGGAACAGTGTTTGTAATAGTACGGTTGATCATTGGACAAATTTAACTCGAAGGATGAATGGTTGTAAGCAAGAATTGGTCAAATGGAGCAAGGTTAACTTTAAGAGGGCAGATGTTGAAATACAAAAACTAATGCATAACCTTAAGCTAGCAGAGGAAAGAGAATACTCAGATACACAACAACAGGAAATTAATTAATTGAAAATGGATATTACTAGACTATGGAAACAAGAGAAAAAGTATTGGGGTCAGAGATCTAGAGTGAAATGGCTGAAGTTTGGCGACAAGAATACTGCTTTTTTCCATGCTTCTACCATTCAACGAAGGGACAGGAATATGATTGAGAGATTAAAGGATACTAGTGGAGAATGGGTGTGTGGGGAGAATGAGATATTTAAGCTGGCAATTCTTCATTTTCAGAATCTTTTTAAAGCTTCCGATAACCTTGTTATGTTTGAATGCATTAGCAAAGTCCCTATTAGAGTGACTGAAGATATGAATCGAGAGCTAATGAAAGAGGTTTCTGATCAGGAAATCAAAAAAGCTACTTTTAGCCTTGGAAGTCTTAAGGCACCAGGTCCAGATGGATTAAATGGCCTTTTTTTTTCTAAAAGCATTGGACAATTATTGAGAAAGAGGTTTGTGAAGTTGTTAAGCATTTCTTTCAGGAAGGGGTCCTACCAAGTAGCATCGGAGATACTATTATAGTTTTGGTTCCTAAGACCAATTACCCAGAAACTCTTAATCAGCTTCGACCGATTAGCTGTTGTAACTTTATATATAAGATCATTTCTAAGGTGTTGGTTATTAGGCTTAGAAGAATAATAGATACGATTGTTTTACCTATCCAGAGTGCTTTTGTGGGGAGACGCCTCATTCAAGATAACATGGTAATAGTACAGGAAATGTTTCATGCTTTAAATAAAAAAAAGGCAGCATGCTTCCAGGAACTTAGCCATTAAGATTGATATGAACAAAGCCTATGACAGGGTTGAATGGTCATTCCTAGAAGCAACTCTGAAAGCTTTTGGGTTTAATCTGTACTGGGTTAAGATGATTATGATGTGTGTCTCGCAGGTCTCTTATAAAATTAAGATCAATGGTATTTTGTCAAGAAGTTTTGTGCCGCAGAGGAGACTAAGGTAGGGAGACCCCCTTTCGCCATACCTATTTATCATAGCAGCTGAAGTTTTTACTATCCTTATGGACAAGGCTAAAGAAGAGGGTAGAATCTCTGGTGTCAGAATTGCTCCTACTGCTCCAGCCATTTCTCATCTCCTCTTTGCAGATGACTACATTATTTTCTCGAAGGATAGAGAGGAGGAAGTTTATCAACTCATTACTATTTTAAATATGTATACAGAAGCCTCGGGACAGCGAATAAATGTTGATTATCGGCTCAATACAAATAACGAGGGTTTATGAAACCACCTTAAGTCCAAAGGTCTATTTTGATACCAAAGATATCCCAAGTCCACGACCAAAAAAAAAAAAAAAATCCCAAGCCATACCAAAAGTCCAAACATTCGAATATAATTTTGTTAATAATATTATTAGGGATGAGAGTATGGTAGATTAGGATATACCGTGAATCTGTATTCGACTTTATCCGTAAGTAAACATATACCACGTTCTATTCTATCCACAGCGAGTCATAGACAACCTTATCTTATCGGATTAGATACCCACAAGTAAACAACCTTATTTTGATACCTTATCTTACGAAAATTATTAATATTATTATTAATGTTATTATTAGTATTAATTAATCAAATTCGTAAATACCTTTTAAAAATAACTACACTCCATGGGTTAATTTTTTCTGCAATAAGAGAAGAAATCACCCACTTACTTCATATGAGACTTTTAGAAGTGATGGTTAAATCATCACTAATCCTATAAATATCTCAACATATTCAGGTATTATTCAATTCATTAGTTTTTATTTAAAATTACTTAAACTTTTGCTGATTTAAATATCAAAATTCCTTACAAGTACCTCTGTCATTATCTCGGTACTAACATGAAGACATTTCATATATCCTTATTATCATCTTCGATCTTTTTCAAAAAGTCCATTCACTCATATAACTTTGTTCAAGTATGTCTTAAAACTCAAAATATATATAATG
>NC_029785.2:9736934-9757424 GCF_000816755.2 Arachis ipaensis
TCTACCCTTAATGTAATAATTTTATGGAGAATGTTATGGCGTAGATTGTTAATTTTATCCACGCATGAGAAAGGTATGTGAAGTGTTTTATAATAATACTACAAGAAATACCGTTATAATCAACAGTGTTAACCGTCGCTTTTAAATATGTCGATTTTTCAAAATCTAATAAAATTGACGGCTTTTCGAATTGTCGATAAGCTTTCAATATAATCGACGACTATTGTGTCGATAATATATGTTTAAGATTTTTATATATTTAATAAAAGCTACACATTGGTTGTCAATAATATTATCTAAAATCGACGCTTGTGTCGATATTTGATATATTAAAATTGACAAATTAGCTGTCGATTCAATTATTAAATTACCGACATATTTTTCTTTTTCTTTTGTCTATTTTAAAATAAAAATCGACAACATTGCTATCAATTTTTGTCTATATTAAATTTAAAAAGCGACAACGATGCCGTTGATTTTGATAACCATATATTTTTTAGTTTTTTCTATTTGAGAATAACAGACAACTAATGCAAATAAACTTTAAAATATAGAAATAAAATTTATACTAAGAAACAAAATGTAACACCCTCACTATCCGAATGTCACGCTTCTGGCTGCGCCACTCTAATAGCTTAGGTATTACGACAACTCTAAACATATTTAAGACTAAAATAGGAGCCTATTTAAATCTTAAAACCGCATAACCTTTCGAAAACACTTTTTCGTTGAAAACAGAAACATACATGTACATACAAACCAAATACAATACCTTAAAATACATATACATAACACTAGCTTACAAACATACATATCACAATTTGCTATCCCTCTTATAAACTTAATAAAGATAAGGCGACGAAAATATAATAGCTAAGATAATACAAAAATACCGAATAAACAGAAAATAAACATAACTCTTCTGAAGCTCTGTCATCCATATCCTGAAAAGGAATAACTTGTAGGGGAGTAAGAACGTCGTCCTCGCTTGTTCTCACTATAGGATTACAGAAATTACTATAACAAGATACATAAAATAAAATTATTCTTAGAGTACAGTGATCATTGTTCGTCTTATGAGTCTTTCCAAAAACCTTGGGTACACATTCGAAATCTAGAAAAATCCCTTTTGAAGACTTGGTAAATTTCTCAAATATTTTAAAATAAAACCTTTCCCTTTCTTGCAAAATCTAAAAAGTTTTTCCTAGAAAGTATGAATGACCAACATGTCCCAAACATAGGTTCAATTAAGTCTATGCTGTAAGAGTTTGATTTTTCATACTTTCCTAGACCATAACCATGAAAGCAGTTACCTACACGGTATAAATAATCATCTTCTTCCACGCATAGGTTCATTAAGTCTATGCTGAACCAGTCAGATACTTTATACAGAACTAGAACTCAATATACCAATCACGGCCTAAAGCCCATCCAATCCAACACGGCCCCCGACCCAAACAACTCAATCATCAACCAATTCATCACAAACCAACCAATCAGACATAATCACAGATAATGTAGTTCAAACACAATCAATAGCAATTACAACAAATATAGCAGTTAGGAATTAACATAAGTATTCACATAGGCAAATCAATTACAATATGCACACCCAAACAATGTCACATAAATACAAATGATGAATGTCTGTCCTACTGGCTGTGATATCACATTGTCGGTTCAACTGCCAACCCGACACATCTCCATGGAAACGTCGCCCTTCGGAATCATCATATGGGAACCCCCGAGATATAGTGCTCAGATCACTGTCCAGGATTTTGCGTCTGCACGCTCTATTGATCCAAAGGGATGCGAGCGGGATACTCTTGCCACCAACCTCGCATCTCAACGCAAGCGGGACGAACCATCGCCCTTACGCCGCCGCTGCTACCTCGACAGGCGGGATCCAACCGCCGTCTCTGCCGGGCGCATAGCGTCTTATCAACAATCTCATCTCAGCATAAGCGGGACGAACCCGGCCTTTATGCCTACCAAACAATAACTCCTCAATCTTAATGATAATCACAATCAATCAGGCTCAATAACTTATTTCAAATTTATTTTTGGCCCATTTACTTTTAAATAATAAACGTTTAAGTTCACATCTTACCAGGAATCATTTTTCAAAACGGAGCCACTTTCCACATCTTTCCAACACTTTCAAACAATCTCAAAACCATACCAAATTCAAAATCTCTTTTGAAAGACTCAAAATCATTCATTTCTAAATCAGGATTTAGTCATAAAATTTCTCAGCGGAGTCTCAAGACTTCAGAGGAGAATAACCTAACTCATTTCTTAAATTCATTGAAAACCTCCGAAAGCTTAACTTCTTGATTTGAATAAATAAAATTGAATTTAAACCAAAACCAAGTCATGTATCCAAATATTCCGAACCAATTTCAAAATCAACTTACTTAAACCAAAGCCAAATCATTTAAACCAAAAACCAAATTTTAATTTCATTCTTAAATCTATTTCCAATGGCTCAGAAAATTGTTTCAGTTTTACTAAATCAAAGTTTTAGAGACTACTTCAAACTTTTCCTAAAATGTCGTAAAGTGAAATAGATTAATTGAAAACCAGGTTTCTTTTGAATCCCTTAAAACTCCTCCAAATCTGTTTACTTAAATCAAATTCCAAAACATAAAAATTTTTATATTTAGATTGATTTTTAAGGCATAATTCCTTTCTTAATAATTACATCCGAAATATAAAAATTTTCTTAATAAGGCAAGTTCAAACATAATTTATTTATCAAACATTTAATTCAAAGCATAATTCATTATTTTCAAAATAACGTTTCAATCAAAATCTCATATTTTATAGAAATTTTGGTAACATCTCCCCTAAAACTTGGACTTTGCCACCTTTTTCGGGTCCCAACCAAACCAATCCTCAACTCTTTTTACCAGGGATTCAAGACCAAATCAATTTCCAGTAAGAAAAATTTAGACTTTAATTACTAAAATCCTTTCAATTCAAAACAACCAGAAACCTCTATTTTGAACAAAATCAAACATTATTTCAATCAAACCGGCAATCATATTCATCCAATACAAATGAGACAATTCATAAGACTCACATAATCACCAAAAATGCATTTCGCACAGCATATCTATTTATAACAATTTCCATTTAAAATAAATTAGTTTGTATAAAAAGTCCCTACCTCGACTCGTCAAACACATAAACCAAACGCGTCACAGGAACCCTCTTTCTCAACCCGAAATCACCGGCAGCTTGAATCACAGCTTCGCTCAATTTTGCAGCAGCAGAAACAACCCTTACTCGCAACATGTGGCCCCGATAACTTAATCCTAAAGACATTAATATTGCGAAAACCTTAAAACACATAACGGGATATGAACGGGGAAGGTTTCAAGACAGAGATACTTACTGTAACTAAAGAATACTGACTGAACCAAAGGACAGAAGCTTCAGCGGTGGTTCCAATAGCCACAGAACCGCCCTTGGCAGCCAGAATCACCGTGACTCAGCCTGCTCCATTAGTAGTTCCCAGCACCTGTTCTTAGCTTCGGTGGTGACTCAGCAGCACAGGGGAAGCTAACAAAGATTTCAGCAACAGATAAAACAGTCCCAAAACGAATACTAGTTGCAACAGCAATCTCCAAACAAAGCCAACAACTACCTCCAGTAATGGCACTGGCAATGTAACTTACTATAACCATTTTATTCAATACAAATAGTGTCAGCAACAAGCTTCTAGGTAGAAACGAATTGATGGAACAAGGGAGAATCGGAGACAGGGTAAAGCTTACCCAAATAGTAAAGGTTCTAACGGTTCAAAACGGAGCCAGGGCAATATCAACAGCAACTCCAGCAGTAGTGGAGTTCTTGTCAAATTTAGAAACCAGAAGTAGAACTGGCTGGTCTCTCTCTCCCCCTCTAGCGGCGGTGATGCACAAAACTCCTCCAACAGCGGCAACGCGTGGCTAGACGACGACAACCCTAGTAGCAGCAGCGGCAGGAGTGGCTTCAATAGCAGCAACCAGGTGCGGCAATGGCGCGGTGGCGATGCAGCAGAGGCTCCCTCCTCCACTGACTCTCGCGCGGCTCTTCCTTCTTCCCTGAACGGCGTCGATGAACAGAGGTGGCGGCTCCTTACGCACTCTCCCTCCTCGGTGCAATACGGCGGCGCGGCGGCAGTGACACCCACCGGCGCCGTCTTTCCTCTTCCCCTCCTACCGGATCTCCCTCTTCTATGTTCCCTCTGCCTTTCTTCGTTTCTTTCTTTCTCCCGTTTCCTTTTTACTTCTGTGTGTGCGTATCAAGGTTCAGAAAACCGGACCGATCATCAAACCGCTCTAGTCACTGGTTTACTGGTTTACTGGTCTAACCGGTTCAACCGGTGGTTCAACCAAAAAAACCGTTTTAGAATAGAATAATATATAAATTATAAATACACATCCTAAAATATAATTATAGTCTGATATAAATCTTAAAATATCTTCGAAATTTAAAACACTACATAAAATATCATCAACCAAATACATATCTTATCAAAATCCAAACTCAATCTGTTTTTCCAAGCTAAATCTGTTTTTCCCCTAAGGTTAGAAGAACCTTGTAACTGACTATCGTTAGCACTACGGAAATTAGGATTAGCAGCATCATTCGGAAGTGGAGTATCGGCAGGCATGTTATTATTCACAAAAGCATTGTTATCAGCAGTTGCTTCTTGATTAATACTATCTTCCATAACTGAAATTAATAAAACATATATGAAATTAAAAAGTAAAAACAGCCACAAACCCACAACACAACACATCACAATGAACATACACAGAAATTGAACAGTTCACAGATGAAGTTCCAGCAATTGAAGAGTTCACAGAGCAAATTCATAGAAATTGAACAGTTCACAGATGAAGCAAAATAGAAGACCAGGCTGCTTAATTTTCAGATTATTAATTTTCTATGCTCAGCAGCAAATAGAAATTGAGCCAAGGATCAAACACAAATTGACAAACAAAATGAAATTGTGCAACAAACAGGAATTGAGCTGCGATATAGAAGACCAGGCTGCTTAATTTTCAGATTATTAATTTCCTATGCTCAGCAGCAAACAGAAATTGAGCCAAGGATCAAACACAAATTGACAAATAAAATGAAATTGTGCAACAAACAGGAAGTTAATTTTCAGATTATAAATTTCATGCAAGGTTTCTACTTTCTACTGAGGAAGTTCATACTGCACATAGTATCAAATTCACAGCCACAGCCACAGTTCACAGCCACAGTTCACAGTCCACAGAGATTAAATTAATCAGCCACAGCCACAGTTCACACTTCACAGAGGAAGTTCACACTTCACAGAGTATCAATTTCATGCAAGGTTTCTACCGGGGTCGATGGAAGAACATGAGCAGAGGCGAAGAACAAACAAGATGAGCAGAGGACGAGTCACTGACCTGGGGTCGATGGAGGGCTACCGGTGCTGAGTGTTGACTGTTGAGGACCGTGCGATGGAGATGGAGGGCTACCGGTGTTGACTGCGTGCTGCGGTGCTGGTGTTGAGAAGATGAGCAGAGGATGGAGATGGAGGGCTACTGGGCAGGAACCAAGCGAAGGCGACGATGGAGATTTGAGGGTTACTGGGGCTGAGGATGGCGACACCAGGGGACGAAGGATGGCGACAGGGGGGCTATGGTTCAGGGCGGCTAGGGTTCTCCATTCTCCATTGGAGATGATTCAGAAAGGGGGAATGAATGAATGGGGTCGGGGGAAGAAAGGAGGGTGGGGTGCTCCATGCTAAACGAGCGGGTCGAGTCGGGTCCGTTTTTTTATTTGTTCGGTCTAACCGGCCGATTTTTGACCGGTTCGCCGGTTCTTAAACGGTTTTTGTTTGGACGGTTTTTATATGAGGACCGGACTGTTTGTAGTGCTGGTTCGCGGTTAAACCGGTCGAACCGGCCGGTCCGGTCTGGTTTTCAGAACCTTGGTGCGTATGCTAGGTTTGTTTGTGTGTGTGTGTTTGTTTGTGGGGTGTGGGGTGTGCGGCTGGGGGTGAGGGTTTGTGTGGGTTGAAAATTAGGGTTTGGGTAGAAATTAGGTTTTAGGGTAATTTGGTCATTTCAAATAAAAATAGGGATAATATAATAATTAAAAATAATTCTTAATCCAACAATAATAATGTATAAAAATACTATTTGTTCATCAATTTCACAAATTATTTTTAATAAAATGTTCAAATTCAATAATTAGGAATAATATAATTAAATTCTTTATTTTCCAAAAACAGCAGTATTAATATTTTAAAATATTAATTATTTAGTTCAAATCATATAAAATTTTTATTATTTCATGACTACCAACTTTATAATTTAAATATAGAAAATAATTCAACAATTGTAAAATTGGATAATAATCTTAAATTATTTCAAATTCAATTAATCAAAATTGCCTTAAATTACTTTCAATAAAAAGAATTTTTTGAAATTAAAATTGTAAATAAATATCTGATTTGAGATTAGTTTTAAAATAGGACTTTTCAAAAGTTTTGGGTTTTACATTCCACCCACCTTAGAAAAAATTTCGTCCTCGGAAATTAAAATAATGCATAAGATAGTACATAGCCTTAGTGATCTACTTTTTAAATACTTTTTAGAAAAGTAAGAGATCTTAACACATATATGTATATATATAAGTTCAACTACCTGATATCCATAAGATTTAAATATAAGGGTGAAATATAGTGCAAGGTAAAAGATAAAGATAGGCTCGATGCAAAGGTTATATAGTTTCAAAACTTTAAAAGCTTGGAGAAACAATATAGGGTACAAGTCAAGATAGGAGTTCACAAAGCAAAGCTATAGTTAATATGGCAAAAGACTACAAGGTAAGCTGGTATTAAAACAACGGATATAACGTTCTCTCACATTTTCATACCCGTTCAAAACTTCAACTTTCCAACTCCATCAATCACTTCACAACTCCATAACCGCTCGCAAGCCTAACATCCACAAACTCGTTTGCGTGAAACGAAACTCTCACACTTCTCATAACGTTGCACACTTACCACTTCACCTTCCGTATCCACAAATAGGTCTTAAAGAACTAACGCATCGCATTATTATACCTAAAGATCGCACGTGACATCAAAATAATTCTCGAGTTTACTCAGAAAGATAAAAGACTTTGAAAAAGAAGGACAAATAACGAGGATAATCTCCGTAAGAGTTTTGAAAGAACTGCTGAATCTACAAGTAAACAAGGATGTACAATCGATGAAGAGTTTTGGAAGAAAATTCAGTTTAACAACCTCAAGGATGACTCCCGAACCAGAGATAACTGATAGGAACACAAAAAGGATAAGCAAGGCAATAGTTTGGAACTAAATCAAGCTGAGTTAAAAAGTATAAAATCATAGAAGAAGGTTAACTAAAGCTAGTGATGACATTCTCAAGGTTTAAAGTTTATAATTAAGTACACATAATACATTTGAATATAAAGAATGAAAAACTGAAGGAAGATCACCTCATGTGCTAAAAGAAAGGTATGTAACTCGCATTTCACAAAAGGATGATAGAAACATATATCAAGACTGCAATAGGGTTAAAAGAAAACTAAATTGCATTTTGTCCAAATAGTTTCCAAGTAAAAGACAGAATAAGTGAGGTTTGAAAAATGAAAGTCAATTGGGTAAGGCTAAAACAATTTTTTGAAAATCCTGAAAGACATTTAGGTGCTCAATCAATTAAAGGTATACACTGAAATTGCAGCAAGGTTGTAAGAAAATCAAATGTTTGTTCAAAAATTCTCAAAGTTTATATTCAAACAAGCGTGTATAAAATTTTATAGCAAATATGGAACAAGTTAAACTCTATTTAGAAAAGAAAACTCTGAGGTAAAAATTTACTTATCAGTCGGTTTCAAAACTTTATTTAAAACAGTGCATGCCAACTTCAAAACAACTTTGCCAATTTAAAGAATAGCTATGGATGCAATTTAAGCGAGAAGGATTGATTTAAATTTCTTAAGAGAACCCAAAACTTATTTCAAAAGTTCACCTCAAAACTCTAAGAATACACTTGAAATTACCATCACATAAGAACATTCAAAAATATTTAAGATGTACTTAAAAAGAAATCAGACCAAACAATAAAGGATCTCAAATCAAGGGAGTTCAAACAAGATCCACGAAGCAGGGGACATCAAACAAGCTTTCCATTGGTCCAAAAGAATACAAACTCGTAAGGAAAGACAACTCAATCAACAGTGAATTTTCAAGAAAGAACCTTTGACTAAAGAAGGACAATTGAGAGGACAAACAACACACTAGATAGAAACAAATTCAAGCTGACTCGAATGAGTATGAGATTTATAAGAGAAGGAAAACTGAGACTAATGGTGGTGTTCGTAAAAAAGGAAAAGAATAGTTAAAAACAAAATCAAGTATCACAACCATAGAAACAAAGCTTAAAGAATTAGCCCATACTTGAGAGGAAAGGTATGAACCCAATATTTTCAAAAGAACAACGAATGCATAAATAATGTATCATGCCAAATTAAAGTCAATTTGTCAAACGTAAGCTAACTGGAATAAAAGCGAAAATCTTTTCCTTTAAGAATTAAAGAAATAGCTAAGTACATAATCAAATAGAGTTACGTATAGAAACCGTAGTAAAATTATTTTGAAAAGTCAAATGGTATTTAAAGTAAGTGGAGTTCCGTAAACCAGTAAAAGAACATGCAAGGTATTAGAAATAAATAGTTTTTTAAATTGCATAAGGAATTTTCAAAGTTTTATATAGATAGGTGTATATCAAATAAAAAGCGATTTTTATCAAAGTTTGAAAATTAGTTATAAATACAGTCAATTAAGAGAAAAACTGAATCACCATTTCTTTTAAAAAGGACTCGGAGTAAGGACATAAAAAGGCACACTGTATCAAGACAAGTTCAAAGTCATGTTGAAAAATCACATGGATCAAGAAAAAGAGTTCAAACAGAGAAAGACAGATATACCAAGAAATTCAAACCGGCATATGCAATTTAGGATCAAATAAGAATGCATATGAACAGAAAAATAGGATTGGAAACACCAAACTGCTTTCCAAAAGAAAAGACAACAAGAACATCAAGATAGGTTAAGAAGCAATAAGTCACATGACTCCAACAGAATCCAAAGCACATAACTGAGTAACCTCGAGAAATAGTTTCTAACGGTCCCAAAACCCACGAATCGCATTACCTATTACTCGTATCTTGTCTTTGATAACCCATTAGTACATTCATATACATAATCCACTCGTTTTATGCTGGCCAAACTTAATACTAGGAATTATGCAATGCAAGACTAACAGCATTAATCGATAGACTGTCATGTGAAAAAAGCTCTAATTCTCGTTATTCGAACAAGACTATTACATGACAAAAGCTCAGAGTATGCAATTGAAGCATAGTCAGTCCATTCCCCAGGCTCTATAGGAAAGACTGCTCTGATACCACAAATGTAACACCCTCACTATCCGAATGTCACGCTTCCGGCTGCGCCACTCTAAAAGTCTAACATTTTCTCCCTTTATATAAGAAAGTGAAATTATATAATTTAATTTGGTGAATTTGTTTTCTTTGCTGCTGATTACAAATGAGATAGAAGAAAAATGATCTCGAACAGCAACACCCACTCACTGAAAGTTTTATAGCTGTTTAAAAGAATATTAGAATATTTGAGAATACCATAAATATGGTAGTTCAACTTATAGGAATACTTAGAATGATCATCTGCAAAAAATCAACAAGTAAATAAAGAATTAGAAAAAGTATGAGGAATTCTAAAAGGTGCTTACTCTCATGCAAATTGAAAATGTGCAGAGAGGTAAAGAGAAGGGAGTAAATATATGTCATACTTTTTGGGTTCATCTCTTTCTTTTCCCTTTTTTTTTGTGCTTACTCATAATGCTATGTACTCTATATATGAGTGTGAATCATTCTAAGACACAGCAACACGTTCTGTAGGGAGAAAACATTATCAAACCAACAATAAAATCCTCAGTGCAAACTTACTTCAATTTTTTGTATGAAGTGAAGAGAAAAATAGGGGTAGCAAACTCATGTTTGGTAAATCTATCCTAAAACCTCTTTTTGTTAATATTTTTTTCTTTCTCTTCTTTTTTTTTCTTTTAGTTAGCTTCTATCAGTATACTCCTAATTTCATAAAAAAATTGTCCCAAAAGAGTCTTGATCTGAGTTCATGCTTCAAATTTTACACAAAGAAAAAATGTATCCATTGTCATTGTGCTAGGACTATCTACACATGTGTAGAAAAATATTATAAATTGATCAAACATGTTTAAGATTGAAAATGTCTTCTCACCAAATTTACATTCATCCCAAGTAATTTATTAATATATTGCATAAATTGATAAGATGAAATGGTACAAGAAAGTTAACATTACATTCTCTTAAAAAAACATGAATCTCACCACTAAGAGATCAATGCTAACAAAAGATGAGAGACATACTTCACTGTCACTGCAAAAAGGCCAAATACACAGTTATTGAAAAAGAAACTTAACTAAGAAACTAACAATTTAGTATTAATGTATTCTAATAACTTTCCGTGCCTGAATCTTGCACCATTTTTTGTGTTTGAAGGTTGTCTAGTTATTTTGGAGGAATCATTTGCTTTCAAATTTATCGTATAGTTATGTATCTCAGTATCATTAATACCTATAATTTGCATAAACTACAATTAGAATCCTGATAACAAATATATTCAACACAGTAACGCTATTAAATAATTGAAATCTATTTCAATGTTAAGCCATGATACAATTATACAGAATAGCACCCTATCCACATGGTTGATGGAAAAAAATCATGCTAATAGTAAAGGTTTGTGCTCGTTACTTGAGACTCAAAGAGAGGAAGACAAAGATTGAGCGAGAATCACTGAGAGTTTGCATATCTGCTTCGATAATCGATATCTCTGAAATGCTGAAGATATAAACTGAAATCACATACCCACAAGTTACAATTAACAAAACGAATCACATAATCGGATACGAAAATGAAACTCAATCAATTGTGCAGCCAAGAAAAAAAATCAGAGAACAGAAAAAAAAGAAAGAAAGAAATCAACAATTTGCAGAGCAAAGAAGAAAGCGAAGCTCACATGTAAGCATAAATTATGAACCGAAGAGAACTCCATTCGAAAATCGGAAATTCGGAATCACAATCCACAAAACAAGGAAAACAACATAGAAAAGTAAAGAGAAAAGGAAAATCGAATCTTATTCGATGTTGCAAGACTAATGGAACTGTGAAATCATGTGTTGCAAATTAAAGTAGCAATCGTAATAGTTCATGTGGCAAATTGCCAGAGATTCATATACGGAGAAGGAGGTGCTACGATGTGTTTTCGATTTGAAACAGGGGACGAAGGGACGGCGGCGCGAGTGTGACAAGGCGATGACGGTTGCGGGAGCAGCAGAGCGACGACACAGTGGCAGCGGAGCAAAGAGGCGCGGTGGCATCGAAGATGGAGGGTTGATAAAATGGCAGAGGTAAATGGAGAAGGCCCGAATTTGGGTTAACTTCTGAGGTACATTGAGGTGAATTGGGACGAAATGAGGGATGCGAGGAGTAAACTTGGGTGAAATTTTTTGTTGATAAAAATTTACGGTAATTTTGTCGATTTTATTTGAAAAAAAATCAATATTTTAACCGTCTATTTTATATAATAAATTTAAAATATTTATTTAATTTCAAAAAGAGATCTTTGTCGTTTAAATTTATCAACGGCAAAGGTCGTTGATATAATAAATATTAAAATACATGACATTTTCGTTGATTTTAAAGGGGAAAACAATCAACCCATTCTCCGTCGACAATGCGACAATAATATTAAAATGGTCTAAGTTGCTAAAATAACAGATAACCCCATCGTCGATTTTAATATTTTATTTTTAACTTTTATTTTTTCATTTTATCGATGACAAACTATCGAAAAATATTAACGAAAATTTTATCTGTCGATTTTTAGCGTTGATAATTACACTAGTTCTTGTAGTGTAACATGTGACAGCCATAATGGATTAGACTTTGCAAGATTTTGAAAAGGTTATGTATTAGGTCAATACTAACGTGAGGAAAAGAATATTCTTATGCAGGTGCTGAAAGTATATGGTTTAGTGAAAGAGTGAACGCATGTATATGTTGTTTTTAAACTCTCCGACAGTTCTTGCATCGTAGCAGATCATGCATATAGTAGTGTATGAGGAGAATTAATTAGATGAGAATAATCTTGCGTTAATGATTATGATTTTGTTCTTGAGCTTTTTCTTGAGGGTCCAGCAAATATTTTCTATCACATTGAACTCTGGTTTATCTATGTTGTATTATTGAGCAAAAATGAAATAAGTATAATGTATACAATTGTTGAGTTTAGAGAACAATAATTATATTTTTAGTGATGACAAATACATTGTATTTGGTTGGGCTAAAAGCCCAAAGTTATTTGAAATATAATTTATTTATGCAGGCCCAAGTTTGTTTGTGCAGCCCAAATAAGAAAACAAGAAAAAAAAATGTGTTTTCACTTTTGTTTAATCATCAAAGAGGCGTGGAGGAAAAAGAAAAATACATGGAGGCAAAGTTAAATTAATGGAGCCATGAATCAAATTAATGGACTGATCTAGTTTTAAAAAAAAGGTTGTATTGTTTCTACTTTTGTGTAAGTCAAATGACCTGACAAAGCTACCTCTTCTCTGCATTCACAATTTTGGTAAGAAGAAAAAAAATGGAAATTGCTTTTTCTGATTTACATCCAAAGGTTAAAAATGAAACTTGGAGCCAAAGCACAAGATTAAAGGTATGAATTTGGCAAACACATTGAAGACTTCAGAACTTTAACACTACTCTTGTTGCTGCCATTTCCTCGGTGACTCTGCTCCATTCAACTCTGATTTTCACTCTGATTTTTTGTTTCAATTTCTTGGGGGGGAGAAGAAGAAGAAGAATTCAACTTATTCAAATTTCAAGGTGTTGACTCTTCCTTCTAACCAAACTTTGGAGGCATTACCCCATACAAAAGGGAGTAATCATCCAAATATTGAAGCAAGGAGAGAGATCTCACAGATCTGAATCTATCTAGCACCCTCACCACTCAAGTCTGAAATTTTGGAAGCAATACACTTACACTAAAGAGAGCATTCCACCAAGATGAAAGGCAACATTTGATAGTTCTGAAATCAGGTTATGCTAATGGCTTTCAAGCTTTTTTAAATTTTCTCTTTCATGGTTCTTTATTAAATATTCTGGTTTTTCAATGTATCTTTCTTTATTTTTATTCAATGAAAAAAAAAGGCATATATGTGAGAATTTAGAAAAATCCACTAAGAGAAAAGACAAAGAGAGTTAGCTTGAAGAAAAGCCAAAGATTATGTCAGTCTCTTTTGTAATCAGTTTCTGTTTTATTTCTTGTACCTAAGAGGTATCCCTTGCTAAGTTGGATGAGCACTTAGTGTTATGAGTCTGGAGAATGAACCTAGCCAAATCAAGTTTAGTTAGAAGTTTGGTTTGTCCTAGATAGGATTATAAATAATCCTTGGGAATTGGTGTATGTAAATCTTTGAAAAGATAGTAGAAATTCTACCATAGTTGTGGTGAAGACTGGATGTAGGCCACATTGCACAAGATGGTTCAACCAGGATATATGGTTGTGTACTTTTTTTCTTTCTGCTCTATTTTTATTTCGCTCGTTATGAGACAAAAATAATTTATCTCCTGCATAATCATTTTCACAGACATAATAGAATCTGTTTTTGGTGGTGAAGTATAAAAAGAACTTAAAAGCGGCCCTAGATTCAACCCCCCTTCTCTAGGCCATTGAAAATTTTCAATTGGTATCTAGAGCCAGATCTCAAATATCAAGTTTAACAACTTTGAGGAAAGATCCAATATGGCCAACATGGGGGCAAATGTTGTTGCATACACCCTTTTCGAAGGACAGTCAAACAACAAACTACTATTCTTCAATGTCAAAAACTACACTTACTGGATGGAGAGAATGCGAATATTTGTGTACTCCATTGACTACAATATCTGAAAAATAATTGTGGATGGTCCACAAGTCCCATCAAATACAAACGCTAAAGGAGTTGTGACTCCCAAAGAAGAGAGCGAATGGAACGACGAAGATAAGAAAAAGGTGGAGCTGAATGCCAAGGCAATCAACATGTTACACTGTGCCATCAGTTTTGAGGAATATCAGAAGGTATCAAGGTACAATATAGTAAAAGAGATTTGGGATAAACTCCAAGTCACTCATAAAGGTACCCAACAAGTCAAGGAAACAAGGATTGATATGCTTAAAAAGGAATATAAAATGTTTTCCAAGAAGGAAGGAGAATCCGTAGACGAAATGTTTGAAAGATTTTTAATAATTATCAATAGCTTGGATGCTATGGGATGACCCACACCGAACAAGTTCTAGTGAGAAAAATACTCATAAGTCTTACAAAAGAGTGGAAAACAAAATCAACTGTTATAGCTGAGAGCAATAATCTGAATCAAGTGACCTATGATGAGTTGAGAGAAAAACTTCTTACCTATGAAACCACACACTTGAACCGTGACACAAAAAGGAAAGGAGTGCCCCTAAAATCCAAAGTTGATTCATTGGAAGATGTTCCAATGATAATTTTTTGGTACGAAATTGTTTTTTTTTTTTTTTTGTTAGGAGATTGAAAGGACTCATGAGGAGCAAAGGCAATAGTAAAAGCTTGAGTTTAAAGGAGCACAAGAGGGATCTTAGCAAAATTATATGTCATCAATGCAAGGAGGCTGGCCACTTCAAATATGATTGTCCCAAACTCAAAAGGGAGGACCAGATGAAGACAAAAAAGAAGAAGGTGCTGATGGCGTCATGGGAAGATCTTGAAAACGACTCGAAAGAAGAAAAAGAAGAAAAATCAGAACATGAAGCTCAATTGTGCTTTATGGCGGGCCAAGATCAACTGGAAGAAGTAAATTATTCTAACCTATCAAATGAGGACTTGCATATAATCATTGATGACCTAATTGCACATGTTAGAAACATTCTGGATAAATATGATAATTGTAAGTTAGAAAATGATTCCTTAAAAGATAAAATATTTTCCTTAAAAAAAACTTATGGAAACCGAAAGTGCTGCTGATTTAATCGAAGAAATAGATTTTTTAAATCTGAAATTGAAAAATTCAAAAGGAAGCACACAGTTAATGCATCATTGGACCAAATTGTTGAAAATGAGAGATTATATAAAGTGATTAGAGGTTTGAACTAAGACATAACACAATTTGCTCAAAGTTCTGGAACTTGGACAAATTGCTAGCTAGTAAAAAATTCTTGTTTGAAAATCTGGTTTGGGTATGTTGATAAAAATGAAGCTATTTTTAAAAAACTTCATGTTGAAACCAAAGCTTCAATCGCAAAAACCAAAAGCCATGAAACTTCTTATCACTTGCAAAAATCAGTAGAGAAGAATCATTGTCATACTTGCAAAAATATTGTCATTCATCTCTTCAGTGTTTTATTATTAAAGAAAAAATTGGAAACAAAGTGTACAAATTGGTGAATAATTTCAATGTCCTTGGACAATCAAGGAGGATTAACATCAAAGGATCCAAATTTATTTAGATACCTAAGATTACTTGAAACTTTGTGCAGATTTACCTTGCGTCCAAGAAAAGAAAGACATGTAGTATCTCAATAGTGGATGTTCAAGGCACATGAACGGAAAGTTTACATTCTTCATCAAACTCAACGAGTATGATGGAGAATTTGTGACATTCGATGATGATGGAAAGGGCAAGATCATTGCCATAGGTAAAGTGGATAAAGATTTTTCTACCTTCATTGACAATGTATTTTTGCTTGATGGATTGAAACACAATCTTTTAAGCATTAGTCAACTTTGCAATCTGGGATATTGGGTTACTTCCAAAAGTTGGAATGCTTAGTTGTAAATAAAAATTCTGGTGATATTTTGTTTGTTACAAAAAGGTGCGACAATGTGTATGCCCTCACTTTAGAGAAACTAAAAGAATAAAAAGTAGCATGTTTTATCTCCATCGATTCGGAAAAATAGTTGTGGCACAAGAGATTGGAACATACAAGCATGTTTCAAATCTTTAAGCTAGTCAAAAAAGATTTTGTTGAGGTCTTCCTAAAATTAAATTTGACAAAGACATCACTTGTGATGCTTATCAACTGGGTAAACAAACTAAAAGTTTCTTCAAATCAAAGGAAGATGTCTCAACTAAGAGACCTTTGGAGTTATTACACATTATTCTCTTCGATCCTACCAGAACTCAAAGTCTTGGAGGCAAACATTATGAAAATTGTTGTTGATAAAAATACAACTTTAAATAAAAATTTCGGTGAAAAAAGAAAGAATTGTTGTTGTTATGGAAGGATATTGGTGTTATTATTATTGTTTTAGTTTATTATGTAATGGACCAATTTATCTTCTGTATGATTATTTGAATATAGGGATATATCCATTAGAACACTTAAATTGGTATATATGTCAATATTGGAGTTTAATTACGATGATTATTTACATAAAAATATCTTTATGTAAAGATAATAATTGAAAATTATTAAATGATTTGACATATTTAATTTGACTAGATTATTTAATATATATTTATTTTTTTAAAGACACTATCTACATACTAAAATCAGTTATCATATCAATCACTATATATTCGTGTATAAATAAATATGTTGTTTAACTCATTTTTAATGTATATTTTGTATTTGAACATATATTTTATACTAGAAACTGATCTGGTAACTATATATATATATATAACATGATTGTTAAATTTTACAATTTTTCTTATTTTAATCTCGATATATTATATTTATCTCTTTCTCTATATACACTATAGATTTGCTTTAGTTTAATAACTCATATTCAACACTTACCTAATACCAAATTGGCACTTATTGAACCTTAGGTATTGTTATGCAGATTTTAAGCAAATTCTGGCTGGTTTGATATTTAAATTTTGGGAGCAAAATTTATTCTTCTTTATGAGTATCAGTTTTCAAACGTGCACCAAATATTCCATTTTTTGAACAAACAAAGAAAGAAAAAACTTGAAATGTAAAGTAAAATTAAATAACTTGAAATTGAAATCACAGGAAACAAAGTAAAGGAGTTTGAGTTAAAATAAAGCACTAAAATACCTTCAACAAAGTCGAAGGACTTTGAATTCAAAAGACAGTGCAAAAATGTTTAAAAGAAGAAAGAAAATACTTGCGAAGAAGAAGTAAATTGCAGAAAAGGAAAGTTATAAGGAATTTTAAAAGAAATGTAAAGACAATGGAAGAAATCCTACAAAAAAGAAAGCTCTTGGCAAACTCAGAAAGTCGCTGGCGATATGAGTATACGAGAGTAGTTTCTAGAATCGAATTCCAACCCTTGTTCCTTCCAAGCTTTGCCTATTTATAGACCAGTTTGACCAATTTTGTGCTACCAAATGTCATCTCTAAACAATTGCAAAGTAACTATTTCCGCTAAACGCAGACCCAAAGAACTGCCACCTTCACACAGCTTGTCTTCGATCTCGATATGTCGATTTATTGACTTCAACCTTCGACAATTTCGAAAGAATCGAAATTCTTGATGTTGATTTCCTTCTTTTTAACTCGACTTCTTTATCAATCTAATTGGTCGAGATATTCGCAAGAGGTATATAAATTACAAATCTTTTACTTTTTTAGATTAGACAATATTACATATGAAGCTAATCGATTTTATCCAATATAGATTATGTTATTTTTGTGACAACATGATAGTGATGTGTAATATATACGTATATGTAGGCATAGAAAGAAGTACAAGAGAGTAGACATATGAGCAATTAAGAATTGGGCAAGGCACATTCTAAGAGGATTGGAGTATTTACACAGCCATGATCCACGAGTGATTCATAAAGACATCAAATGTGACAACATCTTTGTGAATGGCCATTTGGGTCAGGTCAAGATTGGTGACTTAGGCCTTGCAGCAATTCTTCGTGATGGTTCACAACATGCACAGTGTCTTTGGTACACCGGAATTTATGGCACCTAAACTGTATGAAGAGGAATACAATGACCTTGTTGATGTGTATTCATTTGGGATGTGTATGATTGAGCTCTTCACTTCTGAGTTCCCATACAGTGAATGCTCCAACCCAGCTCAAAATTTCAAGAAAGTTACTTCAGTAAGTTTTTAATTTACAATTAATTAATACTTTTTTATCCAATTCATTCATTTATATTTATGGTTCTAAAAATCAGACCGAATTGATAAATTTGGCCAAATTAAAAGATCTGCTATCAAATCAGTTTGATTTAAGATAATAAACAATTTGTAAATAAATCAATTAAAATATGATAAACCAATAAAAAAATTCATATATCAATCAAACCTATTTGATTTTTTAACAACTAACAAAAGAAAGAATTGAACAATGATATCCTAACTCTTTCTTGTTATTAGGTCGTGTTGTTGTTGTTGTTGTTGTTGTTGTTGTTGTTGTTGTTGTTGTTGTTGTTGTTGTTGTTAGGGTAAAGTATATTTTTTGTCCCTGAAGTTTGACAAAAGTTTCAAAAATACCCCTAAATTTTATTTTGTTTCAATTTTGTTCCAGAAGTTTTCGATTTGCATCAAATATACCCCTACCGGCTAAATTTTCAAAAAAATTATGACCAATCTAATAATAATGCATGAAAATTATACTTGATTTGCTTATGTTGGGGGTTGTTCTTATGAAATTGTTGCTGAATTGGTCTTAAATTTTTTGAAAAATTAGCTGTTAGGGGTATATGTTTGAAACAAGAGACTAAACTAGAGAAAAGATTTGGGTATTATTTAGTGTATTCAAGTTGTCAGTTCAAGTTATCTGGAATGATACAATATAAAAGGGTATTTATAGGTACTAAGAGAATCGTAATAATAAAGAGGTAATCTCCTATAATAAATATTCAGATATACTAAATAATTCTAATTGATCTTAATTGATCCTAATTATATTCTAACATCCCCCCTCAAACTCAAGTGACAACTTGAGTTTGAAACTTATTTAAAACAACAAAATGAAGAGGGAAAAAAAAATGCATAAACTGATAAAACGAGTGCAGACGGAACTGCCGGAAAGAAGCGCAGATGGAACTGCCGCTTGTCTGAAGGAAGCGCAGATAGAACTGTCGCTAGTCTGAAGGAAGCGCAGACGGAACTGTCGCTAGTCTGAAGGAAGCGCAGACGGAACTGCCGCTAGTCTGAAGGAAGCGCAGACGGAACTGCCGCTATCTGAAGGAAGTGCAGACGGAACTGCCAGAAAGAAACGCAGATAGAACTGCCACAATGAAACATAGACGAAACGCAGACGAAACTACCACAAGAAAACGCAGACGAAACTGTCGGAAAGAAACGCAGATAGAACTACCACAAGGAAACACAGACGAAACGCAGACGAAACTGCCACGAGAAAACGCAGACGGAACTGCCACGAGAGAATACAAACGGAACTGCTACGAGAGAACGCAGACGAAACTATCATGAGAGAACGCAGACGGAACTGGCGAAAGAGAGCAAAAACTATATGATTTCTTCATGAGAATAGGTAAGCAGCGGATGACAATGGTGTTTGATCATTCGACTAAAAAAAACACAAGACAGAGAAAATAGGCTAGTCGGTGAGGTGAAAAAGCATTAAAGGAGTGACAAAAGGGAAAGAAGAATGGCATAGAAAAAAAATGCAAAAACTACGGTGATTTTACCATAAGGAAAACAACATATCCTCTTCAAGGAGGATACCATGGCTCTGATACCATGTTAGAAATAAGAGACTAAATTGAAAAAAGATGGTATATTATTGAGTGTATCCAAGTTGTCAGTTCAAGTTATCTGGAATGATACAATATAAAAGGATATTTATAGGTACTAAGAGAATCGTAATAGTAAAGAGGTAATCTCCTATAATAAATATTCAGATATACTAAATAATACTAATTGATCCTAATTATATTCTAACAATATATTTGAGGCAAATCGAAAACTTTTGGGACAAAATTGAAACAAAATAAAACTTGGGGTATTTTTGAAACTTTTGTCAAACTTTAGGGACAAAAGGTGTACTTTACCCTTATTATTATTTAATGGACCAATTCTTCAGAAATTATTTTTAATATGAAAATGAAGATGGTGTTTTGGTTGAATATTGATATTTGAAGTGTATTATAGTATTATGGATGTGCAAAAAATGCAGATCTAACACGCAAGTAATGTATTGCTATAACTTGACACGTATCTAACACGCACTTTGCATGTTGGTCAGAATGTTAATACACACATGTTCAATACGCACTCTGCGTGTTGACTGCCCACTTGCAAAATTTACTCACTTGTAATTACACCAAATAATCATATTTTTAACAAAAAATCAATATTTTTTTATATAAAAAAAATTAATCCCAGTTCT
>NC_029785.2:9757631-9784642 GCF_000816755.2 Arachis ipaensis
CTAACTTGTTGGATAATATTCACAAAAAATCGAAAGTTGACAACGCTTTTCAAAAAGTGTCCGTAACACATCAATAAAGCCCAACAAATAAATTATCATCATTAAAAGCAAATTAATCCCATGTATTTCACATTCATGATGTTGACATATCGTACACAGTCTGTTTTGACATAAAACCTGTCTACGACTACGAGTGGAGGAGCAATGCTAGCACACGTCACCTTTCCCCTGGTCCCATGCCTCTTCAGCAGATATTTTTTTTCGTCGTCACAATAGGATGACCTCATGCATTATACATGTAACGATATTTTTTGGCGACTGTTCTTTTACAGGTTGTCGGACTATAAAAGTGGAGATTGTTGCAAAATAAATAAATAGAAAAGATATATGAAATAAAGAAGTATAAGTAGAAGACTCTAGTATTAATATTCACCACAATTAATATCTCAATATAATAGAAATTATATATATATATGTTTTTGTGTATCATTAACATGCCACACTATCTCTATTTAAACATGTAAGAGGACTTCATTTTCAACTTTCATTAAATTCATTCTCTCTTGAGAATGAACATCCACTACAAGAAAAAAATTTTTAGCGACAAACTTTTAGCGGCAATAATATTATTGTCGTAAATTCTCTTCTCAAAACCATTTTTTAGTGGCAAGTATATATTTGCCATTAATACTATAGATTATAATGGCTATTTCAACTATTGTTACTAAAAAAAAGCTAAAATTTTAAAAATAAAAAACCTAAACCGTAAAACGCAAAATCAACTCTCCGTGCCTCACCACTCTTCCTCACACAAACAACTCTCTCAGTGCCTTATTCTCTCTGAGAAATGATAATCACGCACCAATCTTCTTCTTCTTCTAAAAAAAAGGGGGGAGGGTTTCGAAAATTAGAGAGAGAGAATTAGTTAGGTGGTTTTGAAAAAGATAAGAATCAAACAAAAAGATAAGATTAATTGAAAAAGATTTGAAAATCAATTTTGAAAAGATAAGAAGTTAGAAAAGATTTTGAAATTAATTTTGAAAAAGATGTGATTGAGATTTATTTTGAAAAAGATTTGAAAAAAAAACTTAAAAAGATTTGATTTTGAAAATTAAATTTGATTACTTGACTAACAAGAAACCAAAAAGATATGATTTTAAAATTTAAAGAATGAACCTTTCTTACTAGGCAAGTAACAAACTTAAAATTTTTGAATCAATCACATTAATTGTTAGCATTAATTTCAAAAATATGAAATAGAAATAAGAAAAAGATTTTGAAAATAAATTTTGAAAATTTCGAAATTATGAAAGAAAAATTGAAAAAGATTTGATTTTTGAAAAAGATTTGAAAAAGATAGATTTTTTTTTTAATTTAAATTTTTAAAATTTTTTTTTTTGAATATTTGATTTGATTCATAAGAAATAACTAGATTTTAAAATTTTTTTGAAAAAGTCAACTCAAATTTTCGAAAATTTATGAGATAAAAAGGGAAAGATATTTTTTTATTTTTGAATTTTTATGAGGAGAGAGAAAAACACAAAAATTGATGCAAAACATAAAAATTATGAATCAAAACAAGAAAAATATGTAAGAACACTTTGAATGTCAAGATGAACACTAAGAACACTTTGAATGTCATGATGAACACCAAGAACTTATTTTTGAAAATTTTTAAGAAAAGAAAAACATGCAAGATACCAAACTTAGAAATTTTCAAACCTTAAACACTAATAAATTGAAAATGCATATGAAAAATAAGAAAAGACACAAAACAAAAAAAAAATGCAAAGATCAAATAAGGGAAATCATCAAGAACAACTTGAAGATCATGAAGAATACATGCATGAGTTTTCAAAATTTTAAAGAAAAATTAAAAGCATGCAATTGACACCAAACTTACAATTTGACACTAGACTCAAACAAGAAACATCAAATTATTGGTTTTTATGATTTTATTAAATTTTTTCTTTTTGTATGTTTCAAAAATTAATTGGAAAAAGAAAAATAAGGATTTCAAAATTTTTAATGAGAATTCTAGGAATCTTGCAATGTTAGTCTAAAACTCCGGTCTAGGAATTAGACATGGCTCACTAGCCAGCCAAGCTTTTAATGAAAGCTCCGGTCCAAAATACTAGACATGGCCAATGGCCAGCCAAGCTTCAGCATACATAGTTCAAGCATGTGAAGAGGAAGCCTCAGTCCAAAAGAATTTAGACATGGCTTTACAGCCAGCCAGGCTTCAACATATCTCATGAAACTCTAGAATTCATTCTTAAAAATTCTGAAGAACATAGAATAATTTATTTTTTTGAAATTTTTTTTGAAAATAAAAATAAAAATAACAAAAACAAAAAGCTTAAAATTAAAATAAAATTTACCTAATCTGAGCAACAAGATGAACCCTCAGTTGTCCAAACTCGAACAATCCCCGGCAACGGCGCCAAAAACTTGGTGCACGAAATCATGATCGTTCATTCCTTTGCAACGGTGCCAAAAACTTGGTGCACGAAATCGTGATCGTTCATTCTCCGGCAACGGCACCAAAAACTTGGTGCACGAAATCGTGATCGTTCATTCCTTGGTAACGGCGCCAAAAACTTTATACGCACGTTCATAATCTTAGTTCTTTGTCACAACTTTGCACAACTAACCAGCAAGTGCACTGGGTTGTCCAAGTAATAAACCTTACGTGAGTAAGGGTCGATCCCACGGAGATTGTCGGCTTGAAGCAAGCTATGGTCACCTTGTAAATCTCAGTCAGGCAGATTCAAATGGTTATAGGATTTTGATAATTAAAATATAATTAAAACGTAAAATAGGATAGAGATACTTATGTTATTCATTGGTGAGAATTTCTGATAAGCGTATGGAGATGCTTAGTTCCTTCTGAGTCTCTGCTTTCCTACTGCTTTCATCCAATCCTTCATACTCCTTTCCATGGCAAGCTGTATGTTGGGCATCACTGTTGTCAATGGCTACATCCCGTCCTCTCAGTGAAAATGGTCCAAATACGGTGTCACTGCATGGCTAATCATCTGTCGGTTCACGATCATGTTGGAATAGGATCCAGTGATCCTTTTGCGTCTGTCACTACGCCCAACACTCGCGAGTTTGAAGCTCGTCACAGCCATCCCCTCCCAGATCCTACTCGGAATACCACAGACAAGGTTTAGACTTTTCGGATCTCAAGAATGGCCGCCAATAATTCTAGCCTATACCACGAAGACTCTAATATCTCAGACTTGGTCCCCTGTATTAGATACCTAAGAGATACGCATTCTATCTCATCTTCATGTAGAACGGAAGTTGTTGTCAGGCACGCGTTCATAAGTGAGAATGGTGATGAGTGTCACATTATCATCACATTCATCATGTTCTTGGGTACGAATGAATATCTTAGAGAAGAAATAGGCTTGAATTGAATAGAAAAATAATAGTACTTCGCATTAATTCATGAGGAACAGCAGAGCTCCACACCTTAATCTATGGTGTGTAGAAACTCTACCGTTGAAAATACATAAGTGATGAAGGTCCAAGCATGGCCGAATGGCCAGCCTCCAATGTCTAAGGACTCCACGTTCCAAAGATAATCCCAAAAGATTCTAAAAACAATAGTAAAAAGTTCTATTTATACTAAACTAGTTACTAGGGTTTACAGAGATAAGTAAATGATGTAGAAATCCACTTCCGGGCCCACTTGGTGTGTGCTTGGGCTGAGCATTGAAGCTTTCACGTGTAGAGGTCTTCCTTGGAGTTAAACGCTAGTTTGTAATCTGTTTCTGGCGTTTAACTCTGCTTTGCAACTTGTTTCTGGCGTTTAACTCCAGAATAGGGCAGAAAGCTGGCGTTGAACGCCAGTTTGCGTCATCTAAACTCGGGCAAAGTATGGATTATTATATATTTCTGGAAAGCCCTGGATGTCTACTTTCCAACGCAATTAAGAGCGCGCCATTTGGGTTTCTGTAGTTCCAGAAAATCCATTTCGAGTGCAGGGAGGTCAGAATCCAACAGCATCTGCAGTCCTTCTTCAGCCTCTGAATCAGATTTTTGCTCAAGTCCCTCAATTTCATCCAGAAATTACCTGAAATCATAGAAAAATACACAAACTCATAGTAAAGTCCAAAAATGTGATTTTTAATTAAAAACTAATGAAAATATAATAAAAACTAACTAAATTATACTAAAAACTACTTAAAAACAATGCCAAAAAGCGTATAAATTATCCGCTCATCACAACACCAAACTTAAATTGTTGCTTGTCCTCAAGCAACTGTTTTGCTCTTGCCTTTTGGTTTAAAGAGCTTTTGGCTTTTTCTGCTTGCTTTTTCTTTCTCTTTCTCTTTTTTTTCGCCATTTTTCTTTTCTTTTTTTTTGCAAGCTTTTGTATTCACTGCTTTTTCTTGCTTCAAGAATCAATTTTATGATTTTTATGATTATCAATAACATTTCTCCTTTTCATCGTTCTTTCAAGAACCAACATATTTAACATTCATAAACAACAATATCAAAAGACATATGCACTGTTCAAGCATTCATTCAGAAAATAAAAAGTATTGTCACCACATCAAAATAATTAAACTAATTTCAAGGATGAATTCGAAATTCATGTACTTCTTGTTCTTTTGCAATTAAAGCATTTTTCATTTAAGAGAGGTGATGGATTCATAGGACATTCATAACTTTAAGACATGGACACTTAAACACTAATGATCATATAGTAAAGGCATAAACATAATTAAACATGAAGCATAGTAAACGAAAAACAGGAAAATAAGAACAAGGAGATTAAGGAACGGGTCCACCTTAGTGAGGGTGGCGTCTTCCTCTTCTTGAAGAACCAATGGTGCTCTTGAGCTCCTCTATGTCTCTTCCTTGTCTTTGTTGCTCCTCTCTCATAGCTCTTTGATCTTCTCTAATCTCATGGAGGATGATGGAGTGCTCTTGGTGCTCCATCCTTAGTTGTCCCATGTTGGAACTTAATTCTCCTAGGGAGGTGTTGATTTGCTCCCAATAGTTTTGTGGAGGGAAGTGCATCCCTTGAGGCATCTCAGGGATTTCATGGTGAGGAATTTCCTCATGATCTCTTGTTTGCTCCATCCTTTTCTTAGTGATGGGCTTGTCCTCATCAATAAGGATATCTCCCTCTATGTCAATTCCAGCCAAATTGCAGAGGTGGCAAATGAGGTGAGGAAAGGCTAAATTTGCCAAAGTGGAGGACTTGTCAGCCACCTTGTAGAGTTCTTGAGGTATAATCTCGTGAACTTCCACTTCCTCCCCAATCATGATACTATGGATCATGATGGCCCGGTCTACAGTAATTTCAGACTGGTTGCTAGTAGGAATAATTGAGCGTTGAATGAACTCCAACCATCCTCTAGCTACAGGCTTAAGGTCTGGTCTTCTCAATTGAACCGGCTTGCCTCTTGAGTCAACTTTCCATTGAGCTCCTTCCACACATATGTCCATGAGGACTTGGTCCAACCTTTGATCAAAGTTGACCCTTCTAGTGTAGGGGCATGCGTTTTCTTGTATCATTGGCAAGTTAAACACCAACCTTACATTTTCCGGACTGAAATCTAAGTATTTCCCCCGAGCCATGGTGAGCCAATTCTTTGGATTTGGGTTCATACTTTGATCATGGTTCCTAGTGATCCATGCATTTGCATAGAACTCTTGAACCATTAATATCCTAACTTGTTGAATAGGATTAGAGAGAACTTCCCATCCTCTTCTTCTAATCTCTTGTCGGATCTCCGGATATTCGCTCTTTTTGAGCTTAAAAGGGACCTCAGGGATCACCTTTTTCTTGGCCACAACTTCATAGAAGTGGTCTTGATGGACCTTAGAGATGAATCTCTCTATCTCCCATGACTCAGAGGTGGAAGCAATTGCCTTCCCTTTCCTCTTTCTTGAGGTTTCTCTGGCCTTAGGTGCCATTGATGGTTATGAAAAAACAAAAAGCAATGCTTTTACCATACCAAACTTAAAAGGTTTGCTCGTCCCCGAGCAAAAGAAGAAAGAAAGTGGTAGAAGAAGAAGAAAATGGAGGAGATGGAGGGGGAAGGTGTATTCGGCTAAGGGGGAGAAGTGGTGGTTGTAATGTGTGAGAATGGAGTAGTGTTGAGGGGTTTATATAGGGGTGGGGTGGGTGGTAGGTTTCGGCCATTAGGGTTGGGTTTGGGTGGGAAGAGTGGATGGATGTGAGTGGTTAAGGGCATTTGGGGAAGAGGTATGGAGGTGATTGGTGAAGGATATTTGGGAAAGAGGTTTATGAAAAGGTGTGAAGAGGAGAGAAGAAGAGGTGGGGTAGGTGGGGATCCTGTGGGATCCACAGATCTAGAGGGATCAAGGATGTATCATCCCTGCTCCTATTAGGCGTGTAAAACACCCTCTGTATGCAATACTAGCATTTAACGCCAGACTGCTGCCTATTTTTAGCGTTAAACACCCAAATGTAGCCTATTTCTGGCATTTAACGCCAGGTTGATGCTTGTTTCTGGCGTTTAAACGCCAAAATGCTCTTCCTCCAAGGTGTGCTATTTTTATTGCTGTTTTTCATTCTGTTTTTGATTTTTCAGTAGTTTTTGTGACTCCACATGATCATCATCCTAAAAAAAAAAATAACAAATATAAAATAAATAGATATAATAAACAACTTTGGGTTGCCTCCCAACAAGCGTTTCTTTAATGTCAATAGCTTGACAGTGAGCTCTCATGAAGCCTCACAGATGTTCAGAGCATTGTTGGGACCTCCCAACACCAAACTTAGAGTTTGAATGTGGGGGTTCAATACCAAACTTAGAGTTTGGTTGTGGCCTCCCAACACCAAACTTAGAGTTTGACTGTGGGAGCTTTGGTTGACTCTGCAGTGAGAGAAGCTTTTCATGCTTCCTCTCCATGGTTACAGAAGGAGATCCTTGAGTTTTAAACACAAGGTTGTCCTCATTCAGTTGAAGGACCAACTCTCCTCTATCCAAATCAATCACAGCTTTTGCTGTGGTTAGGAAGGGTCTTCCAAGGATGATGGATTCATCCTCATCCTTCCCAGTGTCTAGGATTATGAAATCAGCATGGATGTAAAGGCCTTCAACCTTTACTAACACATCCTCTACTAGTCCATAAGCCTATTTCATGGATTTGTCTACCATCTCTAATGAGAACTTGGCAGCCTGTACCTCAAAGATTCCCAGTTTCTCCATTACAGAGAGTGACATTAAGTTTATTCCTGATCCCAGGTCACACAGAGCCTTCTCAAAGGTCATGGTGCCTATGTTATAGGAAATTAGGAATTTACCAGGATCCTGTTTCTTTTGAGGTAGTGTTTACTGAACCAAGGCATTTAGTTCCTTGATGAGCAATGGAGGTTCATCCTCCCAAGTCTCATTACTAAATAATTTGGCGTTCAGCTTCATGATTGCTCCTAAATATTGAGCAACTTGCTCTTCAGCAATGTCTTCATCTTCTTCAGAAGATGAATAGTCATCAGAGCTCATGAATGGTAAAAGGAGGTTCAATGGAATCTCTATGGTCTCTAGATGAGCCTCAGATTCTTTTAGTTCCTCAGAGGAAAACTCCTTATTGGTTATTGAACGTCCCAGGAGGTCTTCCTCACTAGGATTCACGTCCTCCTCCTCCTCTTTGGGTTCGGCCACACCAAGGAAGGTAATGGCCTTGCACTCTCTTTTTGGATTCTCTTCTGTATTGCTTGGGAGAGTACTAGGAGGGGTTTTAGTGACTCTTTTACTCAGCTGGCCCACTTGTGCCTCCAAATTTCTAATGGAGGACCTTGTTTTATTCATGAAACTTATCGGCTTCAACAAGAATGTTCTTATCCTTGTTCCTGATCATATGAAAAAGAAGAGAACACAAAAGAAAATATGGAATCCTCTATGTCACAGTATAGAGATTCCTTAGGTAAGCATAAGAAAAGAAGAATAGAAGGAAGAGAAGAGAAGAACTCGAATGCAGAGAAGAAGATGGGGTTCGAATTATGCATAGAAAAAAAGTGTTAGTAGATAAATAAATAATTAGTAGGAGATGAAAGATGGAAGAATTAGAAAATAGAAATAAAAATTAAAGTTAAAATTTAAAAATTTTAAGAAGAAAAATAAAATAAAATTAAATTAAAATTTAAAATAATTAGTTAATTAAAAAAGGAATTTTGAAAAGAAAAGGGGGGGGGGTTTCGAAAATTAGAGAGAGAGAATTAGTTAGGTGGTTTTGAAAAAGATAGGAATCAAACAAAAAGATAAGATTAATTGAAAAAGATTTGAAAATCAATTTTGAAAAGATAAGAAGTTAGAAAAGATTTTGAAATTAATTTTGAAAAAGATGTGATTGAGATTTATTTTGAAAAAGATTTGAAAAAGAAACTTAAAAAGATTTGATTTTGAAAATTAAATTTGATTACTTGACTAACAAGAAACCAAAAAGATATGATTTTAAAATTTAAAGATTGAACCTTTCTTACTAGGCAAGTAACAAACTTAAAATTTTTGAATCAATCACATTAATTGTTAGCATTAATATCGAAAATATGAAATAGAAATAAGAAAAAGATTTTGAAAATAAATTTTGAAAATTT
The DNA here is from genome assembly GCF_000816755.2 of Arachis ipaensis. Lineage (NCBI taxonomy): Eukaryota > Viridiplantae > Streptophyta > Magnoliopsida > Fabales > Fabaceae > Arachis > Arachis ipaensis. The sequence goes on from NC_029785.2 coordinate 9,766,219, forward strand.
CGAAATTATGAAAGAAAAATTGAAATAGATTTGATTTTTGAAAAAGATAGAAATTTTTTTTATTGAAAATTTGATTTGATTCATAAGAAATAACTAGATTTTAAAATTTTTTTGAAAAAGTCAACTCAAATTTTCAAAAATTTACGAGATAAAAAGGGAAAGATATTTTTTTATTTTTGAATTTTTATGAGGAGAGAGAAAAACACAAAAATTGATGCAAAACATAAAAATTATGAATCAAAACAAGAAAAATATGCAAGAACACTTTGAATGTCAAGATGAACACCAAGAACACTTTGAATGTCATGATGAACACCAAGAACTTATTATTGAAAATTTTTAAGAAAAGAAAAACATGCAAGACACCAAACTTAGAAATTTTCAAACCTTAAACACTAATAAATTGAAAATGCATATAAAAAACAAGAAAAGACACAAAACAAAAAAAATGCAAAGATCAAATAAGGGAAATCATCAAGAACAACTTGAAGATCATGAAGAATACATGCATGAGTTTTCGAAATTTTAAAGAAAAATTAAAAGCATGCAATTGACACCAAACTTACAATTTGACACTAGACTCAAACAAGAAACATCAAATTATTGGTTTTTATGATTTTATTAATTTTTTTTTTGTATGTTTCAAAAATTAATTGGAAAAAGAAAAATAAGGATTTCAAAATTTTTAATGAGAATTCCAGGAATCTTGCAATGTTAGTCTAAAACTCTGGTCTAGGAATTAGACATGGCTCACTAGCCAGCCACGCTTTCAGTGAAAGTTCCGGTCCAAAACACTAGACATGGCCAATGGCCAGCCAAGCTTCAGCATACATAGTTCAAGCATGTGAAGAGGAAGCCTCAGTCCAAAAGAATTTAGACATGGCTTTATAGTCAGCCAGGCTTCAACATATCTCATGAAACTCTAGAATTCATTCTTAAAAATTCTGAAGAACATAGAATAATTTATTTTTTTGAAATTTTTCTTTTTTTTTGAAAATAAAAATAAAAATAAAAAAAGCTTAAAATTAAAATAAAATTGACCTAATCTGAGCAACAAGATGAACCGTCAGTTGTCCAAATTCGAACAATCCCCGGCAACAGCGCCAAAAACTTAGTGCACGAAATCGTGATCGTTCATTTCTTGGCAACGGCGCCAAAAACTTGGTGCACGAAATCGTGATCGTTCATTCCTTGGTAACGGCGCCAAAAACTTTATACGCACATTCATAATCTTAGTTCTTTGTCACAACTTCGCACAACTAACCAGCAAGTGCACTGAGTCGTCCAAGTAATAAACCTTACGTGAGTAAGGGTCGATCCCACGGAGATTGTCGGCTTGAAGCAAGCTATGGTCACCTTGTAAATCTCAGTCAGGCATATTCAAATGGTTATAGGATTTTGATAATTAAAATATTATTGAAACGTAAAATAGGATAGAGATACTTATGTTATTCATCGGTGAGAATTTCAGATAAGCGTATGGAGATGCTTAGTTCCTTCTGAGTCTCTACTTTCCTACTGCTTTCATCCAATCCTTCATACTCCTTTCCATGGCAAGCTGTATGTTGGGCATCACCGTTGTCAATGGCTACATCATGTCCTCTCAGTAAAAATAGTCCAAATGCGTTGTCACTGCACGGCTAATCATCTGTCGGTTCTCGATCATGTTGGAATAGGATCCAGTGATCCTTTTGCGTCTGTCACTACGCCCAACACTCGCGAGTTTGAAGCTCGTCACAGCCATCCACTCCCAGATCCTACTCGGAATACCACAGACAAGGTTTAGACTTTCCGAATCTCAAGAATGACCGCCAATAATTCTAGCCTATACCACGAAAACTCTAATATCTCGGACTCGGTCCCCTGTATTAGATACCTAAGAGATACTCATTCTATCTCATCTTCATGTAGAACGGAAGTGGTTATCAGGCACGCGTTCATAAGTGAGAATGGTGATGAGCGTCACATAATCATCACATTCATCATGTTCTTGGGTGCGAATGAATATCTTAGAGAAGAAATAGGCTTGAATTGAATAGAAAAACAATAGTACTTCACATTAATTCATGAGGAACAGTAGAGCTCCACACCTTAATCTATGGTATGTAGAAACTCTACCGTTGAAAATACATAAGTGATGAAGGTCCAGGCATGGCCGAATGGCCAGCCTCCAATGTCTAAGGACTCCACGTTCCAAAGATAATCCCAAAAGATTCTAAAAACAATAGTAAAAAGTTCTATTTATACTAAACTAGTTACTAGGGTTTACAGAGATAAGTAAATGATGTAGAAATCCACTTCCGGGCCTACTTGTTGTGTGCTTGTGCTGAGCATTGAAGCTTTCATGTGTAGAGGTCTTCCTTGGAGTTAAACGCCAGTTTGTAACCTGTTTCTGGCGTTTAACTCTAGAATAGGGCAGAAAGCTGGAGTTGAACGCCAGTTTGTATCATCTAAAATCGGGCAAAGTATGGACTATTATATATTGATGGAAAGCCCTAGATGTCTACTTTCCAACGCAATTGAGAGTGCGCCATTTGGGTTTCTGTAGCTCCGGAAAATCCATTTCGAGTGTAGGGAGGTCAGAATCCAACAACATCTGCAGTCCTTCTTCAGCCTCTGAATCAGATTTTTGCTCAAGTCCCTCAATTTCAGCCAGAAATTACCTGAAATCACAGAAAAACACACAAACTCATAGTAAATTCCAGAAATGTGATTTTTAATTAAAAACTAATGAAAATATAATAAAAACTAACTAAATTATACTAAAAACTACTTAAAAATAATGACAAAAGGCGTATAAATTATTCGTTCATCATGAAGCCTTTTGATATTTGGACTATTGAGTGAGAACAGTAGTTATAATTGTTGATTTGTTGAAGTGTTATATCAATTGGCTGATGTTGATGCCTTGGTGTCTTGTTGAATTACTGGTCACATAGATATTCATGACAAGTTCTAGCTCAGATTATGTTGTTAATTATTTAATGCATTCTTTTGATGTGTTAAGGATTTAGGGATTATACATTCTAATGTATTTCATTATTCATAGATGGATAGGGCTTCGATACTTGGGGATGCAATCGACTACTTGAGGGGGTAACTACAGCGGATTAATGATCTTCACAATGAGCTGGAGTCAACTCCACGTGGCTCTTCGCTGCAATCTTCCACCACAAGCCTTCAACCTTTGACACCCACACCGCAAACCCTCCGTGCTGGGTGAAGGAGGAATTGTATCCTGGTGTCTTGCCAAGCCCCAAAAACCAACCTGCAAAGGTAAATCTTATATCACCTCGTTGCAAGATACTTGGTGGACAGTATAGCTTGTTGATTGCAGAATTGTTACAATTGGAACTGCGTTTATCTGGAACTCACAGGGACAAAAAGTTGCACATGGATGTAAATTTTGTGATGATGTAGAGCATGGAACTTGAATGAATATTATTTTTTCTGCATGAATTACATCTTGTAGTGACCTAACTGCCAAAAATATTGAATTAATAAATTTCGGCTAATGTGTGATACATATGAATTGTAATATAAAATTTCGCATGCCTAGCTGCAATAAGTGTTTCTAAATGTTGTGATGCATTTCCTAAAAGTGTTGTTGTACTATCTATGAATGCATGATTTAAAGAGTTAGTGGAATTTGATGATGCATGAATTAAATCATTATCACTCTCTAAACTACATACGGGAGTACTAGGTGCAGCATGGGAATTGTAAGTAGGTGACAATGATTGTGTATGGACAGTGGCTTGATCAAAGAACCTGAAATTATTCGAACTAATAGCATGATAGTGATTTATTAAAATTCTTTTTGACATTATATAAGTTCTTACAGAAAATTTACTGTATATTATATAAGTTCTTAAAATTCTGCACGGGTTTGTCCTTTTGGCAATTTATCCGTATGAATATTGTAGATTTTGCCAATTTGTGTATATTATTTTTAAATTGAATTGATGATGATTATGTTGATGATGATGTTGAAGCCTGTCAACTGTGTACTAGAAGAGAGTATGCCAGATGGTTAGTTAAATTGAATTCTTCTCTTGAAAGGTTAGCTCCTGAGGCATGCACTGATTTTGAATTATTCTCTCAAGAAAGATTTATTGCTTAAGCATGGCCTAACATCAATTAATAGTAATTTCTGTGTAATTCTAGGAACCCCAAACACAGGATTGCTCCAATTATATCACTTTCCAAGTCCGTAGTTACTAGTTACAACATTTGATGATGTTAGTGTGGAAGACCCTGATTTTAGATCTATTCAAGGTAAAAACTGTCGGAACTTTACTTCCTATGAAAGTTATTTTTCTTACCTGCAGAAGTTTGAATATTTCCTTCTTAATTTGAGGTTAAAGCCTTAGCAAAAGCTGGTGTAGTTCCCAAAAAATTGTATTCAAAGGATAATTCTGGTTCTGGTAGATCGAACATCAAAGATAATAGACCCCTGCTCTTTTCAGCTTTTGGTTTATGATTTTCAACCAAAAGACCCTGAAGATCCATATGCTGCAATAGCAGTTCTATTTGGTAGATCAGTGCCACGTCAGATTTTTACAACTTTATATTTGATTGTGTTCTTTATTCCATCACATGTTAATGTTATCATACAAGATTGTGATTAATGTTGAACATAAACAGTCACAATGTAAAGAGTCTTATCCATAATCTTAGGAATTGTCCTAGTGAGGAAGCTAAAAAAATTGCCAAGAAGCAAATGTTAGCTGGTTGGATATTCAAAAGAAGATGCTGAAAAAGTAGCAACTGAATTCAACAAAACATGGGAAATAAGTTTGAGAGTTGGTGTTAATGATTGTCGTCACTATACCAACGATAACACTACATATCTTTCCAGAAGTAGTTCATTTAGATAAGTTAAACATTATTATTTAATCTTATCTTATTTTTTTTCTATTAAAATGCAAGAACGTATAATAAAATATTTGTTGAATTGATTTTATGTAGAGTTGAATAATTAATTTGACCATGAAGTATATAATATTTTGGTAGGTTCAGTGACGCAACTGACCGGGGAAGAAGATGTGCTAAAACGTTTGAAGAACATCATCACTTAAATTGGCACGGTTGAGGAGGTGCATCAGTTGGGCTTGGGTGTATTAATTAGCATGTGCTTTGAACATTAAAAATTAGGCTCAGGATTCGGTGGTCCCAGAACCTTTGGACCATTTAATGGTCCCATTAGAAAACATATTTTTAGAGTTTTTTTAACAATTGCTACATAGTCCTTGAACTAATTTTAATTACAAATTAACCCCATATATTTTATTTAATTATAGAAACTATTTTTTATTTTATAAATTATTATTTTATTAATTATCTATTATATTTATTAACAATCAAATACAAAAACAACAACCAATTATATCCTCCATTGATCCTAATAAAGCTTTTGGCCATTCCAATCGATTAAAATATTAAATTTGATCTCGTGACGTTTTAAATTTTTTTAAAAATTAATAAACCTCTCTCGTTAATAACAATATTGGAACTTAAATTTGAACGCTAATTGATATTATATATTGTGTAGGTACTTAAAGTATATTAGAAAAGTACGTTAATAATTTGAAGAGAAAAATTATTAGTGTAAATTTATTTTTTTTAAAAATTAATCCTTATTGAACTATTCTACTTTTATTCCTTCAAAACATATCTTAATAAAAATATTTGTAACAATAATTTACATCCAATAAGAATATCTTAACGAGCAGTTATATCATTCTGTCATGGGGTAAAATAAGGGTAAAATAGGAAAAAAATAATCGACACCCAACCCTCTTAATTCCTAATATAAATTGTTATAGATAAGTATAGTTTCTTAAAACTTTGTGGTGTCCGGGCCACTACTCGCCCCCTCTAGGTCCGTCCCTGATTGCTAGCTAATTAATTAATAATAAAAAATAATAACATCTATTTACTTTTTAGTATTTCTCAATTTCTATGAATTAATAAAAGATAAAAAAAATATTTTTTTCTTACACAATCAATTTCACGAATAAAGTATCAAAACGAATAATTGCAAAATTAGAGATTCTATTAACTGACCTCGATTTTGTAATCAAAATGATGGTTTATTTTTTGAACACTACAATGAAAAACTTGATTAGAACTTTGCTGATTGCTGCAATGGTGATTAACGATGAAGAAATAGTGGATATTAAATAGACGGATAAAAAATAAAAAAAAAATTTGGATATTGAGTAGATGGATGTTCTAAAGAAAAACAATTAAATTTTTTATAATCAAAGAAAATGATACACGATTTTAATGGTGGGATTGAATAATTAGTGATGGATTATTCACCAATTTATAATGTTAATATTAAGGAAAAGATAAGATTAGTTTATCTACATCAAAATAAAACAGCAAAATTGAAGATAGAATTTTAAAGATAAGATAAATGAATAATAAGATAATTTCTAAAAAGATAACAAGATTGAAATAGGCGCAGGACACATTTCAATCGATTAGGTAGCATTACCAATCGATTGAAGTTGGCAAAAAATTCAACTTCATCACCTTCCAATCGATTGGATTACATTACCAATCGATTGAATTTGGCTAAAACTTCAATGTCATCACTTTCTAATCGATTGTATTTGGCAAATCTATGTTTTTTTCGTGAATTCAATCGATTGAGTAACAAAAACAATCGATTGTTTTAAGGCATTCATTCGATTGGAAAGTATAAACAATCGATTGGTTTAAGCGAAAACCATTCTACCTTACAACTTTCAATCGATTGTTTTGTGATACACTGTAATCCAATCGATTGAGTTATCATTCAATCAATTGTTTTGATAAACCAATCGATTGAATTTCAAGGAAACACGATTTGGAAGCCATGGACGAACGTCACGAGATCAAATTTAATATTTTAATCGATTGGAATGACCAAAAGCTTTATTAGGATCAATGGAGGATATAATTGGTTGTTGTTTTTATATTTGATTGTTAATAAATATAATAGATAATTGATAAAATAATAATTTATAAAATAAAAAACAGTTTCTATAATTAAATAAAATATATGGGGTTAATTTGTAATTAAAATTAGTTCAAGGACTATGTAACAATTGTTAAAAAAACTCTAAAAACATGTTTTTTAATGAGACTATTAAGTGGTCCAAAGGTTTTGGGACCACCGAATCCTAAGCCTAAAAATTAGGGGTGTTCATGGTTAGGTTAATGCAAAAACCAAACCAGTCTTTTGGTCAACAAAAAATATAGTATTGGTTAATTAACCAAATTGGTTTTACATGATGAAACCGGTTAGTAAAATTTAAAATCGGTTTTTAACCGGTTATTAAAGTAAAAATTGGTTTTTAAAAAATAACCGGTTTTTATATAAAAAATTAGTTTTTACATTAAAAAACCGGTTTTTGCACTAAAAATGGATTTTTACACCAAAAAACCGGTTTTTATACTAAAAAATTGGTTTTTATATCATAAAATTGGTTTTTACATGTAAAAATAATTTTTTTCGCAAAAATTAATATTTTTACATACAAAAACCCAAATTTTTAAACCTTTTTTTAATTGAATTTTTTTAATCTAAATTTTTTTTCTTTCTAAATGATACGAGTAACATTTGTAAATAATGAAATCCCTTCCATTGATTTGGTTCCTTTTTCTTTCTTATCTCTTTTCAGCATTTTCTATAAATAGTTTTTTCTAAAATAAATAATTTTCTTTCTAAATGACACGAGTAACTTTTTCTTATCTCCTTCTTTCCATCTCTTTCCTTTTCTCTCCCTCTCCTCTTCTCTCTTCCTTCTCTCTCTCCTTTTCCCTTCCCCTTTTTCTCCCCCTCCCCTTTCTTTCTCTTCCTCTCTCCCCTCTCTCCCATTTCTCTCTCTCCCCCATCCTCTCTCTCTCTCCTCTTCTCTTCCTTTTCTCTCTCTCTCCCTCTCTCCCATTTTCTCTCTCCTTCTCTCTTTCTTTTCTCTCTCCCCCTCCTCTCTATCTATCTCTCTCTCTCTGCTTCTTCTCTTTCTCCCCCTCTCCTTTCTTTCTCTCTATCCTTCTCTCCCTCTCTCTCCCCATGCTCTCTCTGCCCTTCCCACTTTCTCTCTCCCCTCCTCTCCCTCTCTCCTTCTCTCTCCTTTTTTCTTTTTCCTCCTCTATCTTCTCCTTCTCTCTCTCTTCTCTCTTGCTTTAGAGAGAAGAGGAGAAAAGAAATAGAAGAGGAATAAGATTGAGGTTTTTCGTGCATCAAAAAGGGAGAAGGGAGGAAGAGAGAGAGAGAGAAGGGGGAAGGGAGGGAGAGTGAGGGAGAGGGGAGAAAAAGAAAGAAAAAAAAAAAGAGAGGGGAGGAAAAGGAGAGAGAGAGAGGAAGGAGAAGGGAGAGAGAGAGAGAGAGAGAAAGGAAAAGAGAGGAGAGAGGAGAGAGAGAGAGAGAGAGGAAAAGAGGGAGAAAGGAGAGAGATATAGGGGAGAGAGAAGGAGAGAGAGAGGAGAGAGAGAGGAGGGGGAGAGAGAAGAAGAAGAGAGATAGAAAAATGGGAGAGATGATTAGAGAGAGGAAGGGAGAGAAGGGAGGGGAAGAGAGAGAGATGGAGAGAGAGAGAGAGAGGAAGTGAGAGAGCGGAGAGGAGAGAGAGACAGAGAGAAAGAGAGAAAGGGAGAGAAGGAGAGAGAGAAAGAGGGTAGGGGAGAGAGAGGGAGAGAAGGATAGAGAGACAAGGGAGAGAGAAAGAAAGACAAGGTGGAGAGAGAGAGAGAGATAGAGAGAGAGAGAGAGAAGGGGTGCCAGCCCCTTGCTGCCGTGCCGCATCGCTGTCCAAGGGAGGAGGAAAGCCGCGCAGCTATTGCAAAGCCACCGTCTCCGTTAGTTGCTCAGCCTCGTCTCTGATTTTGGTTCCCCTTTTGTGTGCCGAAGTCGCTGCTGCCGTGATGGTGGCCGTGGGGTTGCATGTGCTTAAACAAAGCTGTTACTGCTGCTGCTCCATTCCTCTGTTCTTTTCAAGTTTTAGTAAGTTGTCCTTGTTCCCAAACCCTCATTATTACCATTCTGCTTCCATAGTTGATTGAGAATGTTGAGATGTTAATATGTTAGGGTTATGCCAACACCACTACAAATTGTTCGATGGCATTGCTATTAATGATTCGGTTTAAAGCTGTTGCTGCTGCTGCTGCTGCGAGTTAGAACGAAGTTGGAGTCACGTCTAACCTTGTGGGTTTCGACTAACTGAGGTAGGGAATTTGTTTTAAAAGTAAAGGTTTTAACTTATGAATGCTACTAAAATTAAAAGAGTAACTGCAAATGGTTTTCCCCCCCCCATCCTCTCTCTCTCTCCTCTTCTCTTCCTTTTCTCTCTCTCTCCCTCTCTCCCATTTTCTCTCTCCTTCTCTCTTTCTTTTCTCTCTCCCCCTCCTCTCTATCTATCTCTCTCTCTCTGCTTCTTCTCTTTCTCCCCCTCTCCTTTCTTTCTCTCTATCCTTCTCTCCCTCTCTCTCCCCATGCTCTCTCTGCCCTTCCCACTTTCTCTCTCCCCTCCTCTCCCTCTCTCCTTCTCTCTCCTTTTTTCTTTTTCCTCCTCTATCTTCTCCTTCTCTCTCTCTTCTCTCTTGCTTTAGAGAGAAGAGGAGAAAAGAGATAGAAGAGGGATAGAGATTGAGAGAAGGTTGAGAAGGAAAGAGAAAAGAGAGAGTAAGAAAAGAAAGAGGAGAAGGAGAGAAAAGGAAGAGAGAAAGAGGAGGAGAGAGAGAAAGAAGAAAAGAAAAGAGAGAGGAGTGAGAGAGAGAAAGAAAAAAAGAGAGAGAAAAGAGAGGGGAGGAAAAGGAGAGAGAGAGAGGAAGGAGAAGGGAGAGAGAGAGAGAGAGAGAAAGGAAAAGAGAGGAGAAAGGAGAGAGAGAGAGAGAGAGGAAAAGAGGGAGAAAGGAGAGAGATATAGGGGAGAGAGAAGGAGAGAGAGAGGAGAGAGAGAGGAGGGGGAGAGAGAAGAAGAAGAGAGATAGAAAAATGGGAGAGATGATTAGAGAGAGGAAGGGAGAGAAGGGAGGGGAAGAGAGAGAGATGGAGAGAGAGAGAGAGAGGAAGTGAGAGAGCGGAGAGGAGAGAGAGACAGAGAGAAAGAGAGAAAGGGAGAGAAGGAGAGAGAGAAAGAGGGTAGGGGAGAGAAGGATAGTGAGACAAGGAACAGAGAAAGAAAGACGATGTGAAGAAAGAAGAGAAGGGGAGAGAGAGAGAGAAAAGAGAGAGAGAAGGGGGGAGGAATAAAGAGGAAAATGAGTGAGAGAGAGAGATAGGGGAAGGAAGGGGGAGAGAGTGGGAGAGGGGAGAGAAATAGAGGGAAAAGAAGAGAGAGAAAGGGAGAGAGAATAGAGAGAGAGAGAGGACAAAGAAGAGAAGGAGAAAGGGGAAAATGAGAGAGAGAGGAGGAAGAGAAGGGAAAAAGAGAGATAGGAGGAGAGAGAGAAAGGAGAGAAAGAGGAGAGAGAGAGAGAGAGAGAGAGAGAGAGAGAAGAAGAAGAAGAAGAAGAAGAAGAAGAAGAAGAAGAAGAGAAAGAAGGGAGGGAGAAAGAAAGAGAGAGGAAGGGGGAGAGGGAGGGAGAGAGAGAGAAAGAGAGAGAGAGAGAGAGAGTATGTAATTTGGTTTTGAAATTAGGTTTTGATTTTAATTTGGTTTTGTTTAACCAATTCTAAAAAATATGGATATGGTTTTTAAAATTATTTTATTAAACTAGTTAACCAAAATGTGATTATGATTTTTTAACCGGTTAACCACATTTTGGTTTTTTTTATAAACACCCCTATTGAAAACTCAAAAGTCTGAAAGGAATGAAGCTAATGGTGCTTGCCATAATTAATATCTTGGGAATGTCACTAATTAAGTTCAGTAAAAGAGAAGCAATTATGGTTATAAGCAATGGCTTTGAAAGAGAAGCAATGGCTCTAAGCTTAGACAATATTTACTATAATACTAACACCAACACCAGCTTAAACAGCACTTGGCTGCAACAATGATGGTTCTACTAAGATTCTACCATTTGTTGAAGAAGAAGAAGAAGAAGAAGCAACAAAGGAACCTCATCATCATCAAATTCATCAAGAACAAGAGAATAAAAATTGCTTCATCAGAAACTGGGTTAAAGGAAATAATAATAATGGAATGGTGGAAAGTGTTAATGTGAATGTTAATGTTAATGGTGGAGGTGGGAATTTGAAAACTTTAAAGACTTTCAATGAGTCCTGGTCGTTCATCTACTTCTCAATCATCATCAAGCCATGTAAGTGTTTCAACAACACATCATCATCATCAGATCTCAGCAGGTTCTTTTCTTCAAATTCTCGCAAGGCCATGGTGAAAGTTGCAAAGAATAATAAGAGAAATTTCTGTAGCATTTTTTGTTGTAACATTGATGTAACATAGTTATAGGTTTGTAGCATTTTTTGTTGTTTAGATTTGTAACATGATTTATTACTTTTTAAGAGAAATTTGTGTATCAATATTTTAAGTTTAATGAAATATCACGTTTTGTAGTAATTAATTTCAGTATATTTATATTATGCATAATAACTATTGTTGGCAAAAATATATACTTGATTCTAGAAAAAAGATAGTTCGTTGCTTCTAAGAAAATGAGTATAATATAACTAAAAAGGTCTTAAGATTTTAGCAGCAATAGTAATGGTAACTAAAAGTGAATAGCATTACAATTTTAGAATTTTTTTTAGTGGTTATATAAATTGCCGGTAAAATGGGTTTTGGCAGCAATAGTAATGGCCACTAAAAGTGAATAATATTGTAATCTTAGAATTATTTTTTGTGGCCATATAAATTGCCAAGAAAATGGCCGCCGAAAAGTTATATACTTTTTGCAGCCATTAAACCGGTCTTTACCGGCAAAGCATAAGACGGCTAATGTCTAATTGCCGGTAAATGTATTAGCCGCTATTTTTATTGCCGCTAAAAGTAAAATAAATGGCCGCTAAAAATGATTTTTTTTGTACGGATCCACGTTGATCCTTATCACAACACCCCCCCTTAGATGTCCATTTAGGATTATGCCTCGTTAAAATCTTACTAAAGAAAACCCCAATAGGAAAAAACTTTAGTGAAGGAAACAGAGTACAAAATCCTTTGTGATGAGCACTACTTCATTAAAAACCTTGTCAAGAAAAACCCAATGGAAAAAACCTGATCAAGGAAAAAAGAGTACAGTCTCCCCCTCTTGCCGACATCATTTAACATCTCGAAATCGGCGCATCTCAATAAGATGTACCAATTTTTCAAAGGAGGATTTTGGGAGTGACTTTGTAAATAAATCTGCCAGATTATCACTTGAGTAGATCTGTTGGACATCAATTGTCCCTTGACTTTGGGAGAAATATGTTTTGTTCTATCACCTTTGATATATCCACCCTTAAGTTAAGCAATGCATGCTGTATTATCTTCGAACAGAACAGTTGGAGCTATCTTATGATCAATTAGTCCTCATGATGACAGAATATATTGGATCAAACTCCTGAGCCAAAAATACTCGCGACTTGCTTCATGTATTGCTAGTATTTCAGCATGATTAGAAGAGGTTGCTGCTATCGTCTGTTTCGTGGACTTCTATGATATAGTTGTACCACCATATATGAACAGGTATCCTGTTTGAGATCTCTCTTTGTGTGGATCAGAAAAGTATCCTGCATCTGCATAGCTGATGAGCGGATATTTTATACACTTTTTGGGGTTAATTTCATATAGTTTTTAGTATGTTTAGTTAGTTTTTAGTTTATTTTCATTAGTTTCTAGGAAAAATTCATATTTCTAGACTTTACTATGAGTTTGTGTATTTTTCTGTAATTTCAGGTATTTTCTGGCTGAAATTGAGGGAGCTGAGCAAAAATCTGATTCAGGCTGAAAAAGGACTCCTGATGCTGTTGGATCCTGACCTCTCTGCACTCGGAATGGAATTTCTGGAGCTACAGGAGTCCAATTGACGCGCTTCTAATTGCGTTGGAAAGTAGACATCCAGGGCTTTCCAGCAATATATAATGGTCCATACTTTGCTCAAGGATAGATGACGTAAACTGGCGTTCAACGCCAGTTTCATGTTGCAGTCTGGCGTCCAGCGCCAGAAACACGTTACAAGTTGGAGTTCAACGCCAGAAACAGGTTACAGCCTGGCGTTGAATGCCCAAAACAGCCCAGGTACGTGAGAAGCTTTAGTCTCAGCCCCAGCACACACCAAGTGGGCCCTAGAAGTGGATTTCTGCACTATCTATCATAGTTTACTCATTTTCTGTAAACCTAGGTTACTAGTTTAGTATTTAAACAACTTTTAGAGATTTATTTTGTATCTCACGACATTTTAGATCTGAACTTTGTACTCTTTGACGGCATGAGTCTCTAAACTCCATTGTTGGGGGCGAGGAGCTCTACTGTGTCTCGATGAATTAATGCAAGTATTTCTGTTTTCTATTCAAACATGCGTGTTCCTATCTAAGATATCCATTCGCACTTCAACATGAATGTGATGAACGTGACAATCATCATCATTCCCCCACGAACGCGTGCCTGACAACGACTTCCGTTCGACCGTAGAATAAATGAATATCTCTTAGATCTCTTAATCAGAATCTTCGTGGTATAAGCTAGATTGATGGCAGCATTCAAGAGAATCCGGAAAGTCTAAACCTTGTCTGTGGTATTCCAAGTAGGATTCAGGGATTGAATGACTGTGACGAGCTTCAAACTCGCGAGTGCTGGGCGTGGTGACAGACACAAAAGGATAGTAAATCCTATTCCGGTACGATTGAGAACCTGCAGATGATTAGCCGTGCGGTGACAGCGCACCTGGACCCTTTTCACTGGAAGGATGGATGGTAGCCATTGACAACGGTGATCCACCAACACACAGCTTGCCATAGGAGGACGTGCGTGCGTGTATCAAAAAACAGAGGAAAGCAGAATTTCAGAAGACAAAGCATCTCCAAAACTCCAACATATTCTCCATCATTGCACAATAAGTATTTATATTTATGCCCTCTCACTTTTTACAATTGAACTTGAAAAACACTGTTGTTGGCATCCTGACTAAGAATAATAAGATAACCATAGCTTGCTTCAAACCAACAATCTCCGTGGGATTCGACCCTTACTCACGTAAGGTATTACTTGGACGACCCAGTGCACATTACAATTTCGTGCACCAATAGCTAACTAGTTGTGACTTGGATCCATAGGGATAAAACAATCCCATATCAACCGTTCCATGAAGATATCGAAAGATTTGTTTGATTCCATTCCAATGTCTTCTAGTTGGAGAGAAACTATATCTTGCTAGTAAATTCACAGCAAATGATATATCGGGTCGCGTATTATTAACAAGATACATTAGTACTCTAATAGCACTAAGATATGGTACTTTAGAACCAAGGATATCTTCATTTTCTTCTTTAGGACGAAATTGATCCTTTTCCACATCCGAAGATCTTACGATCATTGGGGTACTTAGTGGATGCGACTTATCCATATAAAATCTCTTCAAGATCTTTTCTGTGTATGTTGTTTGATGAACAAAGATCTCATTTTTTGTATGCTCGATCTGCAGGCCGAGACAAAATTTAATCTTTCCAAGATCTTTCATCTCAAACTCTTCTTTTAGAGTTTTTATAATTGTTGGAATCCCTTCAGGAGTTCCAATGATATTTAAATCATCAACGTACACAACAATTATAATGAATCCAGATGCAGATTTCTTTATGAAAATACATGGGCAGATATCATCATTCTTGAATCCATTTTTGGCCAGATACCTAGTAAGACGATTATACCACATTCGTCCAGATTGCTTTAGACCATATAAAGATCTTTGCAATTTAACTGAGTATAACCCCTGCGAAGATTCATTGGATGGTTTAGACATCTTTAGTCCTTCAGGGACTTTCATATAGATATCACGATATAATAATCCGTATAAATAGGCTGTTACCACATCCATTAAATGCATATGTAGTTTATGGTATGCAGATAATCTGACCAAATAATGCAATGTTATTGCATCCACTATAGAAGAATATATTTCTTCATAATCTATACCGGGCCTTTGTGAAAAATCTTGTGCCACAAGTCGAGCTTTGTAGCGTACAACTTCATTTTTCTCATTTCGTTTTCTCACAAATACCGACCTGTATCCAAAAGGTTTTACATCTTCGGGTGTACGTACTACAGGTCCAAAGACTTCACGTTTTGCAAGTGAGTCTAATTCAGCCTTCATGGCTTCTTCCCATTTTGGCCAATCATTCCTTCATCGATATTCTTCGACTTTTCTTGGCTCAAGATCCTTACTTTCATGCATGATATTTAATGCCACATTATAGGCAAATATTTCATTGACAATTGTCTTATTTCGGTCCCATTTTTTTCCTGTAAAGACATAATTTATCGAGATCTCATCATTTTCACAACTTTCAGATACCTGAACATCTTCTGGCGTTAAAACTACATCAGAATTTTGGACAACTGCAAGTGTCTTTACTATGTCTTTTTCAACAGGAATAGTATTTACCTCTTTTCTTTTTTGAGAATTTTTGTCTTTGGAACCAACCGGTCTACCACGCTTCTGGCGTAAATTTGTTTCAGTGGCCACTTGTCCAACTGGGACATCAATTCGAATGGGGCATTTTCTGCTGGTATATAAGATTTGCTTATCCTCTTTGTATCAGAAAATGCATCAGGCAATTCATTTGCTATTCTTTGCAAATGTATAATCTTTTGAACTTCTAGTTCACATTGCCCTGATTGAGGATCTAAATGCATCAATGATGATGCATTCCAGTTAAGTTCCTTTTTAGGAAGCTTATTCTCTCCCCCTAATGTTAGAAATTTTAATTCATCAGAATGACAATCTGCAAATCGGGCTTTAAATACATCTCCAGTTTGTATCTCAAGATACCTCACTATAGGGGGAGAATTATATCCAACATATATCGCCCATTTTAGTGTGAGAAGATGGTGCAATGGGAATATATATCGCACATCCGAATATTCTTAAACGGAAAACATTTGGCTGCTAGCCAAAAGCTAATTACATAGGAGAGAACTGATGGTAACTTGTTGGTCTCACATGAATAAGTGCTGCAGCATGTAAAATAGCATGCCGCCAAGCCGAGGTTAGGAGATTTGTTCTCATAAGTAAGGGTCTAGCAATTAATTGGAGGCATTTAATAAGTGATTCTACTAACCCATTTTGTGTGTGAACATAAGCTACTGGATGTTCAACACTTATTCCGTTAGCCATATAATAAGCATAAAAAGCTTGGGAAGTAAATTCACCATCTTGAAGATGCACCTATTAGGACCATAAAATATCTAAATGATCCACGTGGTGGATGAATAGGTCCACATATATTGCCTTGAATCCTTTCTAGAAATTCAGGAGACTCAAATCCAATCTTTACTAGTGATGGCTTTAAAATTAACTTTCCCTGATAGCATGCAGCACAACAAAATTCACTAGATTTAAGAATCTTCTGGTTCTTTAGTGAATGTCCATGGGAGTTTTCAATAATTCTCCACATCATGGTTGTTCCCGGATGACCAATCGATCATGCCAAGTTATGAATTCATTTGGGTTAGTAAACTTCTGGTTTACAATGGCATGTGATTCAATTACACTAAACTTGGTATAATATAACCCAGATGAGAGTGAGGGTAACTTTTTTAATATAACCTTTTTATTTAAATGATGAGTTGTGATACATAAGTACTCATGATTTTCATCATTCATTGTTTCAATATGATATCCATTTCGACGAATATCTTTGAAACTCACTAAGTTCCTTAGAAACTTAGTAGACAATAGTGCATTATTTATTATGAATTTTGTTCCTCCAGGAAATAAAATTATAGCTCTTCCAGAGCCTTCTATCACATTGCCTGAGCCAATAATAGTATGTTTATATTTTTCTTTTGGCACAAGATGGGTAAAGTATATATTACTTTTGAGAATGGTGTGCGAACTTGCACTATCCGCAAGGCATACATCTTCATTATATGTCCTTGCCATTTTCTTCAAAGACAAATAGTAATAAAATGAGTAGAAATATATGTGCAATAATTTTGAAATTCATAAATATTTTATTATACATCATACTTGAAATTCAGATGCATAGAAAATAAAACTTAACAATAAATTTCTTATATTATTTATTTACATGAATACTTAACAATCCCACATATTAAACTATTCCATCATTGATCAAATGACCAATATTTCCTTTAGGATCCTTAAAGAAATCAGATACATCATAATGAGTGGTAGAATTTTCAGCGTTATTTGAAGCGAAATTCTTCTCCTTTCCTTTGTCGTCCTTTTTCAAAGATGCTTGATAAAGATCGAATAGATGCCTTGGGGTACGACAGGTATTCGACCAATGGCCCTTTCCACCACAATGGAAATATTTATCCTCTATTGATTTATTTTGCCCAGTGTTTCTTTCTTTATCCCACTTCTGGTGAGATCCTTTCTTGTGAACATAATTCTTTTTCATTCCATAATTTTTCTTGTTACTAAAACCTTGCCATTTACCTCTTCTGGTGTAATTATTTGCCGCATTTGCTTCAGGAAATGGGGTGGTGCCAGCTGGGCACGCTTCATGATTTTTTAAAAGTAACTCATAGTTGCGTTCAACAACAAAAAGGCAAGAAATTAACTCAGAATATTTTTTAAATCCTTTTTCTCGATACTGCTGCTGTAGGAGCACATTCGATGCATGGAAGGTCGAGAAAGTTTTCTCTAATATATCATTATCAGTTATCTTTTCCCCACATAATTTTATTCATGAGGTGATTTGAAACATTGCTGAATTATATTCATTTATGAATTTAAAATCCTGTAGATGCAAATGCATCCATTCATATCGGGCTTGAGGAAGTATCACCATCTTTTGATGATTATACCTTTCTTCAAGGTCTTTCCACAGATCTGAATGATCTTTTAATGTGAGATATTCATTTTTCAATCCTTCGTCAAGATGACGACGAAGGAAGATCATGGCTTTGCCTTTATCCTTTTGGGATGAATTATTTTCAGCCTTAATGGTATCTCCAAGATCCATTAAATCAAGATGGATTTCAGCATCTAGTATCCATGATAAATAGTTGTTTCCAGATATATCAAGAGCATTAAATTCAAGATGAGAGAGTTTCGACATAATAAAAATTTGTTAACTGAGTCTTCCTAAAATTTGATCAGAGTCTCGTGCTGATAACGTGTTGTAAAATAAATAAATAGAGAAGATATATGAAATAAAGAAGTATAAGTAGAACACTCTAGTATTAATATTCACCACAATCAATATCTCAATATAATAGAAATTATATATATATATATATATATATATATATTACCAATATATAATAGTGTATATAAAAGAGAGAGAGAAGAGTATTTTAATAGT
>NC_029785.2:9788930-9789643 GCF_000816755.2 Arachis ipaensis
AAATATATATTTTATTTTAGAGATTTTATTTTAGAATAAAAAGCAAAAATCAGCAAATTTATTTTTTTATTTTTTTATGAAAGTTGAAAAAATTGACAATTTGTTACACAAATATTTAAAGGACAGTTATAATATATAGATGTAAATTTGTATAGAGTTAAAGAGATTTTTTTTGTTCATACAATTTTTGACACATGTCTATCCTTTTTTTTATTTTTTTATGAAAGTTGAAAAAATTGACAATTTGTTACACAAATATTTAAAGGACAGTTATAATATATAGATGTAAATTTGTATAGAGTTAAAGAGATTTTTTTTGTTCATACAATTTTTGACACATGTCTATCCTTTTGTGAATGAAAGTTGGCTTTCAGCTTTGGCTTTAAAGTCTGAAGACGAAGCAAGTTTATTTATTAATATTGAAAACTTGTTCACGTTCACATATAATATGAATACATATTAATTGGCTTTTATACATGTCTTTTAAAACAATTGCAGTATTTATTTAATTCTGTTAATTCAAATAACTCAATAAACTTTTGTTTCAATATTTTACAATAATTTTAGTCTCATAGTTAAATATACATTTTACACCTTTTTTTTATAAGTATATTAATAAATTCAAAATCTATACTGTTAAAATTAAAAAATCATGATATACTTTTTATATCTATAAATCTAGATACATATAAAAAAAGAATAATATTTACAGT
>NC_029785.2:9789754-9797949 GCF_000816755.2 Arachis ipaensis
GTCGAACTGGTGATCGAACCAATCAAGTTATTGGTTCATTAGTTTATTGGTTCATTAGTTTATTGGTTTAATCAATAAATTACTGATTGAATCGGTAGAACCGGTCCTACATAAATAAAAAATATAACATAGTAAAAAGTTGAGTAAAGTGACCATTAGGTCCTTGAAGTTTTCAACTTCGGATTAATTAGCCCTTAAAAAAAATAAAGTACCAATTTAGTCCTCCATGATAGTAAACGGTGGACACATTATGTCCCTCTATCAATTTATCATATGAAATTTAATGGTGATAATTATATGTCCTACTAATTAGTCCAAAGTTAAAATTCTCGAAGACCTACTACTTAATTCAATATTCTAAAAAATTTAAAATAAATATTTTCACTAATATTTTAATATGTAAATGTAAATATTAAAATATTATTGGCACCTGCTTCGGGTTTGTATAGTCCTACATGGCAATCCGAACCTCCCAAAGCCCAATCCACGTGGATCTGAACGTTGTATACGTAGGTAATGGTTGAAATGAAAACCCTAGCAAGCTCTCTTCCCCAATTCGAAACATAACCCCAAATCTGAAATTTTGTTGCAATTCGAACCATAACCCAGAGTGATCTCAGAACCCCAGCGATGTCATCACGCAGATTTAACTCAGATGAAAATTTTGGAACTTGCAGCAGTTCTTCAAGTTCGAAGAAGATGAAGGAGAAGAAGCTCGACGGTAAATGTTTCTGTGGGAGAGATATTGTGTTGATGGAGTCTGGAACGATTACGAACCCTAACAATCCAAACACATCAATAGGGTTCTCATTCCGATACAATTTTCAGCATTAGGCTACTAATGATTAAGCAATGAGAAAACATATAATTTCTAATACATACCTAAACCAGACACAAAACAAATAATCAGCCATACCTTATTATACATATATTAAGAGAAAACATCAAAGTCACTAAACACATGAATCAGCCATACATTCTTATAAGTAAATCTGCACAAGTACCTTTTGCATATCTGACATTAAGTTAAACCCATTAGCTTGAAAATCTCCCACATCCAACTGGAGTATCTCCAGAAACCACTTCCAACTTTCTTTGTTCTCTGATTCAACAACTGCGTAGGCAATAGGATAGATATGATTATTTGCGTCCTGTCCTATTGCAGTCAGCAACTGCCCCCCATAGTATCCTCTTATGAAGGTCCCATCCAAACCTATAAAAGGTCGACATCCTCCCACAAACCCCTTCTTGCACGCTTCAAAGCAAACATAGATTCTCAGAAAAATTGGATTTGAATCAGGCATGAGATTTGTTTGGATCCTTGCTGTCGAACCTGGATTAGTCTTCAGTATCTGGTTACCATAATCACGAAGTCGTGCATATTGTGCAATCTCAGAACCTTCAATCCGCTCTTTTGCTTTCTTCATAGCTCTATAAATTTTTCTTTCATTAATTAGTACATCATACTCGGATCTGAAGTATTGGTCAGCCTCTCTAACTGTCAAGTTTGGCTGCACTCGAATCCTCTCCTCCAACTCATCTATGACTCACTTTCCATCTGCTGACTTACATCGATTGTCCCTACTACATGTATGTTCATTTACGAATGTCTTTACCTGAAAACTTGCTGGAAATGTTCTCTTGGCACAGTATATTTGCCAAGGACACTCCTCATCATAGCATATAGCCTTCGATCTTGTAGAATCACATCGAGCAAAGAATATGCTCCTTCCAATATTGATATTAAACTTTCTGACAGCCTTCCTGAAGTGGCTTAGAGTTTCAAACTCCATCCCAACCTCCAACTGAACCTGGTTAACTGGAGCATCAGGATTGCTCTGAGGAAAAACTGGAGTTTGTTCGGTATCGTCGTCACTTGCTATGCTATGCAATTCCTCTGATTCATAGCAATGATGACCAGGATTTTCATTAGAGAAATCATCATCATCAACGGGGACGTAGAAGGTTGGAGGCTTGTCTGGATCGGGGTTTGGAATGAAAGACTGGCCTGTAGGGGGCCTCCTAGTTGATCTCCTCTTATTCACCTTTGGCCTTCCCTGAACCTCCTCTGAAGGATTGCTCTGATCATTCTGGGGAGTCCTATTGGTGTCAGAGGGTGGGACTGTCTGAGAAATTGATTGTGAGAGTGGATTCCCATATGGATGAGGGGTGTATTGGGTTAGTTGTTCTGGTTCAAGAGGTGCAGAAACATTGGGTTCAGAAGCAGGGACTGAGTCTGAACAAGCAGTGTGTGTTGGTTGCTGATCTTGTTCAATAGGTGGCTGGGAAGGTTGGGACTGACTTGATGGTGGTTTATCTGGTATGCCAGGCGTTGGGGGAGGCTGAGAAACCTGTCCTGCCTCAACAGATCCTGAGAGTTGTGGGTCTGCTGTCTCCTCTTCCATAGTGATATTGTCCTCTTTTTGGGCATCCAAACCAGCCTGTGTATGTGCTTCATAGGCCCCTTCCCTGCTCTGGGCCTCACTCTTTTTTCGGTCATCCATCCCAACTTGCAGATTACTTACAATATCAGCATCATCCTCATCTTCCACTACTATCAACCTTCTTTTGGGACTCTTTTTCGGAGTTGGAACCTTTTTAGCACACCGCTTTACTCTCCTCTTTGATGGAGTCATGTTGTTCTCCTCTACTAACACGGGCTCATCCACCGGATGCTCTGTATATACATTTACTCTGTTACTATTCTTCACAGCTGCCTCATACATCCTAACTATATCCATTTCAACCTTGAGGTCCCTCAACCCATCATCAAGCCCTTTCCCAGGTTCCAGCCAGAAAAATTTAGAAACAGATGTATATCCTATATCCTTCACCAAATCAGATACGAAAAAACCATTCAAGGTATCAACATTAACCCTCTCTATCTCTGTGACTTCACCATCAACATAAGTAAGCTTCCCAGACGGCCCTCTCTCAAACCGTCCTCTATGATTAATACATAGTGTTATATGGATGGTGGCCATTCCTGAAACTGAAATAAACCAACACATTCTAAGATAACAGTGCATGTTACTACACCTAACACAAACCATAAATCAACTACTTCAGCACCTAACAGAAACCCTAAATCAATTAATCAACTAATTTAGCAACTCTCAACCACGATTTCATATGGTAATGTAATCTATCCAACTAGTCTCAGTGACATTTGAAATAAATTAACACTGGCAATGACATACCTCAGCTCTCTGCCGAGCAAAGGGGGTGACCTCTACACCGTCGGCGACGAAGTCCCAGGGTTCGAGCTCCGCTGCCTATTCCTTGCAAGTTCCTCTACCACGTTCTCGTTTTGATGGCTCTGTACTGCTCCAAATTCCTTTTCCAACTTCCGAATGACAACGTTGAAAGCCGTAGCTTCAGGGTGATGGTTTCGGAGTGTTCCCGGTGTCTTCTCCGGCTAGGAAACAAAAGGATGTTCTCTGCTAGGGCATAGTCAACGTCCCGCGAATTTCTCTTCAATGTTAAATTTTTTAATGTTAAATTCCACGTGGATTGGGCTTTGGGAGGTTCGGATTGCCACGTAGGACTATACAAACCCGAAGCAGGTGCCAACCCAAGCCAAGCTATTTTTGTCACACGGAGCCCATCTCTCATGGTTACAAAGTCAGTTTCCTTCTACGATGGGTACATTTGTCAGCGTTCTGAACTATCATGGGTACAAATGGTCAATTATTCTATATAATAAATAGCACATTAACTAGCAAACGAACAAAACACCCTGTGGTGGCATGCCTTGATAGAATGTAGCACTACGCCTTCTATAAATTACGAAGAAGCACTTGTCAACTATGAATAAAAGAAGCATTGTACTAGGCCTTTTCTTTTATATTAGTTTTAATTTTTTTTTATATTAGTTTTAATTGTTTTTCCGTAACAACTGTATTAATTAGATTAAATTAAATGATTTTGTTTGTTGATATAACACATTAAATGACACCTAACACATATTTAAAAGTCTTAATTGACTATTAATATTATTAGTTTATGAAATTAGATCAAATCAAAATCTAATTGAGGAAAGAACTTGAGGCATTAAAATCCTTTAATTTGGGGTTATTTGATCTAATTTCATAAATTAATAATGTTAATAGTTAATTAAGACTCATATATGTATGTTAGAATGTCACTTAATATGTTACATTAGTAAATTTTGATACCATCAATAAACAAAGTGACAAAAAAACTAACATGATTAATTTAAAATCTTTAAAGAACGAATTTGATTAAAAAAAATTTTCAAGGACCAATTTAAAGAACAAATAATCTTTTATAGAGACTAATTTGACCATTTATTTCATTTTAGTTGTTCTTAAAGAACCTTAAAAAAAATCGCATTGGTCATCTGCAATAAAAATATTTGTAGTGGATAGTAATTTGAGTATCACATTTTTTTTGGAAAATAATTATATAGTGATGTTACATAATTACACCAAGTTGATTTGATACTTAAGTTTAATCAAATTAGTTTAATAATTTTGTGACACAATATAAACCACCTTAAGTTAACAATAAGGAGGAGGCACATAAGAAAAAAAAAAAAAAAATCTGTGAAATGTAAGAACACTTTAAAAATTTAGTCGAAAATTTATAAAAAAAATTCAGGTTTTCGATTTTTAATGTCCATATATTGTATACAAAGGACATACACAGCGCTTGGTTGGTTTCATCAAATATCAAGGCTGAAGTTTGGACAGCTCATTGGGTATGAATAATGTCGAATAGTTTCCTTGCATTGTACCCTAACTTGTCTGCTTCTATCTTTTCCTCTCCTCAATGCCACTCTAGGTGGGTCAATGATATTGGAAAAGTATATATTATGTAATAAAGTATATATTGAAAAAGTATTTATAAAAAATTTTAAATTTTAAATTTTTTTATAAAAAAATAAAATATTTTATATTATGTAATAAAATATTAATAATAAATAAAACTTTATTTATTAAAATAATAATAAATATATTATTATTATTATTAGTGAAATCAATCAAATAATAATTATTAATTTATAGATTGTTGGGTCAAAATAATTTAACTTAATAATGAACATACTAAAAATATTTGTTTGGACTCTATCGAAGTAGATTTTGGAGTCGATCGAAGAACAGGTATCGATGAGAAAGGCAGCATGATGAAAATGAATATCAGAGTTAGGATTCCATGATCGAAGCAATGGAAGAGCTATTGATTAAGGAAGTTAAAGAAGGTTTTCACATTATTTATATGGCTTCCTTACATGTGAAGTACGTGAATAAAACTTGATTGGTTTAAAGGGGCTATAAATAGATAGAGTTTGAAAAGAATAAGGGTTGGAATTTGTTTTCAGAAAAAATACTCTCGCAATTTCACATCTTAGAGATTTTTTGATCTTGCTCAGAATTTACTGTAGTTTCTTACACTATTTTACATTCCTTTTAATTTTCCTTGCAAATTTACTTTCTTTGCAAAACTTTTTCTTTTTTTACTTTCTTTTATGCTTACACATTGTTATTTGAATTCAAAGTTCTCTGATCATGTCAGAGGCATTTTATTGCTTTAAGTCAGTTTTATTTGGTTATTTTTGGTTTCTTTTGAATTTTTTTTCATTTTAGTCTTTTCAATTTTTCTTTTTCATTTCAAGTTTTTTCTTTTTATCAGTTTAAATTAGAATCTTTGCTGCATAATTTGAAATTGGTACTCATAAAGAGGAGTAGATTTTGCTCCCAGATTATTACATATCGAACCAACCCACATTTACTAAAAATCTGCACAACAAAATGGCACGTCCAATGGGACAATTTTAAAAATTAAGTGTGCCAAAAGATTTGGTAATGATTTAGTTTATGCAACTTAGTAGTAGAAAGGTTGTACGTATGGCAGACAAAATTTCTAATGCTAATGTTGGATCATCTATGAATGATCATATTTCTATGGTAGTTGCTCAAATTTCTGCAGAATTGACGTCACATACAGAAAGTAGCATTCAAAATCCGAGAGTTAGGCCTGGAGAAAAGGTGGTGGTTAATGATCCACTCATGGGAATTAATGGGCGAAATCAACGCCCATGAACTTCTCAAACACAAACACAACCGCCTGCAACCGCTGGGTGGCCTCCTTTTGGTCTTCCTCCTGGTTACACTCTACCAATGAGTGGTTATGTGCCCAATTAGATTTAAAAATACACAGGGAGTGGTTAACAATCAACCACCAATTCACCATCCTGAATTTTCCCGTGATTATCAGGTAGGAGTTCGACAATATGTCGATGAGAGTCATCATGATTTGGTCAACTTATTGACTCAACAGATGATTACTATCTTGAACCCCATGATGGCTGATCATAAAACAAAATTTGAGTATTTGGCTAGACAAGTTGAACTAATTCTTGAATAGTTGATTATGATGAAGGTGATCATCGAAATAGAGAAGTGGATCTAGAATATTTGAGAAATAATCTTAGGAATAGATATGATAATATGGATCAGGGTGGAGATGTAAGTCATGTAGTTTGGCATGGTCAAAATGCAGATGAAATGTTAGGCCAGGATGCGTGTTAATCAACGAGGTGAACGTTATTAGGTGACAAGAATAGTTGAAGATATTCTTAATAGGGTCAGAATCAATGTAAAATTTATGAATCAACCATAATTTATTTTCTCTTTTTCTGCTGTATTGCAGATGGCAGAGGTGCCTAGGGGTGTTAAGAACCCTAAGATAGTAACGAAGTTTGCAGGAGAAGTGGGCGAATCGATTACTGAGCATGTTTCTCGATATATGATTGAATTAGGCAACTTGGCAAATGATGAGAATTTGAAAATAAAATTCTTTCCTTCTTTGTTGACAAAGAATGCTTTTACTTAGTTTTCAAATTTAAAACCTAATTCGATTGTAATTTGGGGATAGTTAGAAAGTACTTTTCATTCTCAATTTTTTAGAGGTGAGTTGAATGTGATCATCACGGATTTAGTTGCTTTGAAATGTGATGATGGAAAGTCAATTGATGATTTTATGATTCGATTTAAGAATGTCCAAAGTCGATGCTATATTTCACTTCTTGAAAGTGAAGTGGTAAAGATAGCTATCATGTGATTAGAATTTTATATGCGTCGAAAATTGCTCAATGTACATGTACTCGATCTAGCTCATTTGGCTGAAAGGCTTCGTCAAGTAGAAATTCTTCAGGAAAAAAAAACTTAGAAATGAGAAAAAGTATTATAGTAAATTTTTGGCTTAAAAAGAAAAGGTGACATATGTGGAAATGGGTTCTTCGAGTGAAGAGTCTGATATTGAATTTGCTGAAGCTAATTTGGCTGAATTAAAGAAAAGTCCACATTATGTTTTTCTTTGCATAAGAAAATTGCAAATGTCAACAAATCTAATGATTTGAAATATAAGAGTGGAAAAAAGTCACTACAAGAAAATGGAACATTTGTAACAAAAATTTTGTATCAAATTTAAAATTGTTACGAAAAATGATTTTTTGTAATAATAATTGGTGATTGTTACAAAAGAATAATGTTTTGTAACAACATTACAAGTTGTTACAAAATATGCTAATATTTTGTAACAACCTGATTTTTTTTTGTTACAAATTATATTAGTTTTTGTAACGAACTGTTGTTTTGTTACAAAATATTATAATATTTTGTAACAAAGAATAAAGTAGTTGCAAAAATTTGAAATATTTTGTAACAAAATATCTTTTTGTTTCAAAAACTTCAATTGTTTTGTAACAAAAAATTAATTTATCACAAAATTCAACATTGTTTGTAACAAGTTATTTGTTTGTCACAAAATGTAAGAATATTTTATAACAAAAAAATTGTTTATATAATTCTTTTCAAAATAATTTTATTTTGTTTCAAAAATTAAAATATTTTACATATTTTAAATAATTTTTATTATGAATAAATTATGATTTATTTTATTAAATTAAGCTCTAAGAGATTAATTTATTAGGAATGATCAAATTGATTTTTATAAATACTTTAAGGTTAAGTTAATTTTATCATAATTAGTTGTTTTATATAAATTGAAATTAAAGTTTTGGTAATAGAAAAATAATGAAAAGTTATATCAATAATATGAATAATTGATATTTTTGGATTTAAAACTGTATTTTATAAAATGTGATTAATACGTTTATTTTATAATTTGAATTAGAAATAATTATTTGAACTCATTGATATATTGATGAA
>NC_029785.2:9800406-9816299 GCF_000816755.2 Arachis ipaensis
GCAATCAAAGCAAACCACAATTGGATTGAACCATTGAAAGAATTCACAAACTTGCAAGAAAAGATGATCATGGGCGGAAACATGTAATTGAGCGATCGAACCCTCGCCAGATGTGTATCCGCTTTAGGCACTCAGGTGTATGGGATTGATTCACTCAATTCTCCCCTAATCATGCTTTCCAAGATTTATTTTTCATCTAATAATCAACAATTATTTTATGCATGCATACAAATATCATGAGGACTTTCCCATAGGTTGTAATGGGGCTTAGGTCAAGGTAGGATGCATATGGTCAAGTGAGCTTGAAATTTGGATCCTTGATTAACTTAAACTTCCCACCTAGCCTATGACAACCTATACAATTCTAAACAACCTAGCTATCCATCTTCACTTTTACACACACACTCATGTATTCCCTTTAGATCACCACACATATGCATTGATCATTATTGAACTTTACCTTGGGGCGTTTTTGTTCCCTTTTTATTGCAAAATTTTTAAATATTTTTTTTGAATATGTACAAGGGCATCAATGCATATGGTTTACACATGATTAATATATGAGTGTGTACCCAATTCTCAAGATTTTCACACAACTACAAAGTATTCTTTTATCTCTACCCAATGTACCCAACTTTCCCAAAATCTAATGATGAACACTCTCACTAGCCTAAGCTAGTCAAAGATCCAAACTAGGGACATTTATTATTTTTCACTTAGGCTTGTAATGTGCTATAATTAAGAACAAATAAGTTAAGCATAGGCTCAAAATTGGCTAGCAATGGAAGATAAAAGGTTGGCTACTTGGGTAAGTGAGCTATTTGAACAATGGCCTCAATCATATAAATGCATGTGTACATAAAATAATAGACATAAAGAATCAAACAAATCAAAGATTACAATCATATGAAGAGAATAATGCACACAAGAATGAAAGTAAGTGGTTATGTATGATGTAACCATACAATTAGGCTCAAATCTCACATGCTTGTGTTTTTAGCTGAAAACATGATCCACAAAGTGTATTAATCAATTAAGTTCTTAAAAAAATTTTCAACCAATTGGGGTGGTACCCTAGAAATGGATTTCTTGGAAATTTTCATCATATTCACTAAGCTTATTCTAATGCAATATTGTGATTTAGAAATTTTAAAAATTTTCCCTAGTTTACCCCCTTTTCAATTAAAACACAATTCTTATACAAAATGGGTCAACTAGGTTTTAACGATCCAAAATATTTTTTCTAATCACAATCAAAAGCCAAAATGCACTATAAATATATATAATAAAAGTGTGCAACAACCAAAATAAGGGTATCCACAAAAAAAAATGTACAATAATCCCAAAAATGCACTCAAAGATAAAGTGCAAGGATCAAATGTGAAATAAAATAAAGTAGCAGAAACTAGAGGATAAATGTCTAAAAAAAAAATCCACCACATAAATGCTATTCACTGGTCACGAATGGTGACCTCCCCACACTTTAGGATGAAGCATCGTCCTCGATGCTATTGCTGAAGCTTGGGATGGGGGTCAACAGTCGCACCGGGCTGTAGCTCGGACTCAGGCTGTAACAACCCTAGTTTTTGAAAATCAAATAATTAGTTATTTGTGATTTATTTTATTTGTTGATAATTTTATTTCATGATAATTGGAGTTTAAATTAATTAGAATTTTTATATAAACTTTAATAGATATTTGGTATAATTGAAACTATAATTTTGATAATTGAAAAATAAGAAGAATTGTATAATTTAATTTAAATAAATTCCATTTTGAATGAATTATTTTATTAATTTGAACTCTTAAAAATTAATTTATTAAAAATGATTAGATTGATTTTTATAAATACTTTAAGTTTAAGTCAGTTAATATTTATGTACAATTTTTATTATAATTAGTTATTTTATATAAATTGAAATTAAAGTTCTGGTGATGGAAAAATAATAAAAGGGTATATGATTTAATTAGATAATTGATATTTTAGATTTAAACTATAATATATAGAATTTGATGAATATGTTTATTTTATAATTTAAATTAAAAATAATTAATTGAACATAACAATATGTTGATAAATAATGTTCTTAAATATTTTTAATGAAGTACATTTGATTTTAAAATTATTTTACTTTCCAATTTTATCAAAATATCTATTCATATTTATCTTTTTTCCTTTATAAAATATTTAATTTATAACAGTAATTTTCAAATTAAAAATCAAAAACCCTAATTCCCAAAATGAGGAACCTAACCCTAATTTTATCCTTCCTTACCAAGATACCATCACTCAGCCGCACCCTACCACATTTCATCCCCTTCAACGTAACAAACTTTAGAAATGGAAAATCAGAGAGAGGAGAGTGATGCAGAGGAGGAGAGATTGAGCAAGAGGACGTCGCTGCAGTCGCCGTGGGTCGTTTCTGCCGTCCCCGCCGCCGCCCTTGGAGACCGTCCTTGCTGCAACTGAAGCTTCCACTGTCACTGTCGGGTTATTCCCGTCGTAGAGCCTTCAATGTTGCCACTATCCGCCCCTGGAAAGGGATCTCATCGCCGCGCTCTACTGCCACGAAGCCGTCGCGTCTTGCTGCCAAGGGTTCCGTCGCTGTTGTGCCTTGCCTCTGTCACCGCTAATCCACCGCCGCTGTTGCCAGGGCCCGTCGCCATCACCGTCGCAGGCAGGAAAGGGGGAAAACGAACAGAATGTGAGGGAGAGGAGGAGTTCTCATCGTTGTTGTACGCCCAATTATCGCTGCTGCTTCCAATCCCATCATTGCTATTGCGCCGCCGCCTCCAAAGTTCGTCGCCGTTGCCAAGGTCCGTCGTGAAGAATAACGCGAATGGAAAAGAAAACAAGGAAGCTGCTAATGGGGATTTGGAAAAATGGCTCTGTTCTGCCTCTGCCTCTGGGTTCCACAAGTTGCCAGAGTCCTCAACCGTCGGGAACCAGCATTGGAGCCTCCCAGAACCACTACTACTGCCGCCATGGAAGCCGGTGTTGGAATTGCCGATGGAGCTACTGTGTTTAGCGATTTCCTCGGATTGCAACATCGAGGTACGGGATATTTTATTAAATTAAATATTTTAAACTTTGAATGCTTGAAAAGTTTACAGGATTATTGCAAATAGATGAATACTTGATATGTGATGGATTTTGGTTGTGGATTAAATGTGTGACTGGTTGTGTCTCTGGTTGATTTTACGATTGTAAGGTAGAACATGTTGATGTGTGTATACTGTAGTGTGCAAGAGTATGTTGAAAATACTATGAAGTTAGTGAGGTAAACCTGATAGTAAGGAAGTTTTGTGCTAAAATGATGAGTTCTTGCTTGCTCTGGTAGTGTGAACTATCGTTAAATAACAGAGGTAAGTTATCAAATTATGATAACATATTTAACATGATTAAGTCATTTTAAAATTATATGAATACTGTAATGTCTACAAGAAAAAGAATTTAAGTATGTGTTAACAATATTTATGGCTTTTTCTGTTTTTATGTTTTATCTGCTGTAAATTCAGCTCTTTTCTGTTGATTCACACATTCAATTCAACTCTTCTGTAACTGGCTCTTCTCTTTTCTTCTTTATTTGTAATTTTGATCTTAGGCCTTTTGTTGAATGGGTTGGGCTATTCATTTCTCGTGAGGATGGCTTTCCTTGTCTGCCTCGTTATCCTCCCTTTAATCTTTGGTAAGTAATTTATTTCTCATTCTATATTGTGGATCATACAATCCAAATTGATCTTTTCAAACATCATAAAGGGACTATTTACGTTGCGCAAAACTAAACTTATCTGGGTTGTCTCCTATTTCAGTGCAAGGGAAACCATCCAAGGCTGTTGTTGATACTTTGGAAGTTCTTCTTTTCAGGTTTGAATTTTTCATTGTGACAACTATTGAGGTGTTCAAAGAATAACTTGAAGAGCAACGAACACGGCAATAGGAAGAATTATCTCGAGTGAAAGTTCAATTGGAAGCTCAACAAGCTGTTGTGAACTCATTCATAGCGCGCTTTGACAATGAAAGAAACTAGACAATTAAAGGTACCCCTAAAATTACTTATGGTTTTATTACATATTCATAGATGATTCATATATTATTAGTATAGTTTAATTGTAAATGGATAATGTCCTATTATTTGGTTTGATAAATTTGGTTGTGTATTGGCTGAGAAGTAAGTAATGAATTGGTTGTTTTTGATGGAATCGTCGACGGTGGAAATATCCAAGTTTCAGGGGAGGTTCCATCAAAATTTTCTAAAAATTTTGGATAAAAGTTAATGAAGAAAATTATAATTAGTGTTATATCTTATTTCTAATTTTTTGTTTTGGTTTTTCTCATTTACAGGAGTGCTAAAATGGTGACAACATGCTATCTAAAAGACTCAAGAATATTTTGATTCATAGAGACACTAATCTATGTTAGACTTTTAACTTTTGATTGAACTTGTGTGAGAAATATAACTTGTAGAACTAATCAATGTAGTCACTAATGTTATTTTGTTTTAAAACAATTTTAGTTAAATGAAGCATGTTTGAATTATCTATGTTTTTACATATTATATAAACATTGACTTGTTTAGTGAAGTAGTTAATATATTAGTTAATTAAAAAAATAATTTGGTAAATTATGCATGCAATTTGTATTAAAAAAAATTATTACAAAATAAATATTGTGCTTTTGTAACTAAAGAAAAAAATGTTACTAAATCAAGTTATATTTTGTAACAAAATTTTATGATAGAAAAAAATATATTGTCACGAAAAATATTTTGAAGATCAAAATTTGTTATCGCTTTGTAACAAGTTTCGGTTTTTGTATCAAAAAAATTTGTTATAAAATATTACTTTGAATTGTAATGGTACCATTTTTTGTTATAAAAACTTTTTGTAAAGAGACATACTGCAACGACCCTTTTTTTTGTTACAAATTTCTTTTGTTTCAAAATTCCGGTTTTTTATAACAATTTTTTTTGTTACAAATATTGCTTTTTCTTGTAGTGAGTATAGTTTTGATATTTCAAAATCGGAATAAATATTTGGTAAACAATTGGTTTTGTCAGAAGGCAAGACATTGATTTCGATAAAAGATTTGAAAGAAAAGCTTTATTGTAAATTTCATCAAATAACTAGCCATTCAACTAAAAATTGTGTCCGTTTCAGAGACCTGATTCAATAAGTGATTATAGAAGGACGATTGAAGTTTGATGATGGTAAAAAAGATATGAAGGTTGATACTGATCTCTTCGACGCTGGAGCAAACTTTGCTGAGCCTCACTTCATGGGGGGTCAATATGGATGGCTTTGCCTCCTATGAGTTCGATTCTGCTTTAAAACATTTTGAAACCAATGTGTGTGCAGTATATCCTTATGTGGGTGAAAGATTGCTAGAATTTTTTATGCAACAGAAATTAAAAAATCAAGATGTTTTTTTATATCCTCGATGTAATGTTTTTTATGCTGATACTGCAGCGATTTTCGAGAAAAAAAGAATAAATAAAGAATTGGCTCATAAGAAAGAATAAATTCATCACAGGCATCCTTCTCGAAGGCAGGAAGGTCAAAGTTCTCAAAATCCTCAAGGAAACTTTCCTTCTTCACTGAGTCGCCACAAACCTTGGGAGTTCAATGGATTAAGAATTGCCAATAATTTCACAGTTGAGATATTCAATATAGACGTCAACCTCAAAGAGGGCATCAAGGTTTTAATCAAGGTCGTCACCCATATCCTCGAGGAAGGGCCAGAGGAAATCGAGGTGGAAGATATGTACGCCAAGTCGCCAAACAATACCAGAAAGACCATCGACCTCAGTAAACAAGGGGGCAATCCTTTTGTTCATAGTCGAATAGTTTTTCCTTCTGATAGAGAAACCTATTCCAAAGGGATTCCTTCCCCAGCTAAGGGGGAGAAGGGCAAAGATGTTTTAGTAGTCCCAATTGAAGTCAAGGAAAAAGACGCTGATCTTGAAGACGGGTACTTCGATGAGGGAGATGAACATATGGTGAGTACTATCTCTATTATACCAACAGAATATTTGGGCAAATAAAAAGGAGATTGAGTGAAGATTATGATATGGGAGATGAAGAGTCTTTTGGCTTTGTATGTGAAGAGGAAGAATTGGAATGTTTCAAAAAGCCAACTGAAAAGAGAAAGTCACATCTTCAACCTCTACATGTTATTGCTTGTATGAGTGGTATATGCATCAAGGTATTGGATGACAAAGGAGCCGCAATCAGTTTGTTACCAGAAAGAATGTTGATGAAAGTGAAAAAATACTTCGATGGTTTGATTCCCACTAATATTTCAGTTACTGATTTCAGAGGAGTTTCGACACTTACAAAAGGTTTGGTAACTCTCTAAGTTCAAGTAGGGTCGTCATCTCGAACTACTATTTTTATCGTAGTTCCATCAAAGGCTAGTTATAATGTCTTGCTGGGTCGAGATTGGATTCATGGTGTTAGGGTTGTACCTTCAACTGTGCACCAAAGTGTCCTTATTTGGACTGATGAAGGAAAAACTGAAGTGATAAAGGCAGATTCAAGTCTTTATGTCGAGCAGATGCATGTTGACTTTAAGGTTTATAATGACAAATTGAAACCACTTAATGTTGACAAGATGCTCAATTATTACAATTGTAAAGACTGTTTTTTTTTTAACTTCAGAAGGGCTTAATGTGAAGCAGCGACACCCGAAGCTTGATTACACAACTACTGGTTGGAAGTGAAAGTCGAGCATTCAGTTCAATTGCATCTTAATCATGGCTGACGAACAAGATGTGTTGAACTATTATGTTCTTTAAAAAGTTATTGAGATAATTTAAGTGTCTTTCGTGTTAGGAATGATTCTTCTGATGAAGTTGAACCAGATAGTAATTTAAATTCAGTATTTTCAATTCCAAATATAGCTTTGATTCCTAAAATCAAATCTAGTTATGTGTTAAATGCTACATGTATTTCCATTCCTAGGGTTAGTATTATGGACCAGTATGGCGTCGATATGTCTAAAGATCTCAGTATTGTAAATGATTTGATTGCGGACTCAGTCAATAATAAATTTTACTTTGCTTCGTATGATCTAGTTGATCTTTCTTTCGATTTCATTTATGATTTGGAGCCTTTAGGTTTTGAGAAAACTTCAGTTGATGATGCTCATATCGAAAAAGGGTTCGAATCTCAAGATCAACTTGAAGAAATTAATTTAGGATATGATGATGATTACAGACCTACTTATATTTGCAAAAATCTTAGTGAGCAATTTTGAACGAAGTTGATTAATTTGTTGATTGAATACAAAGATTGTTTTACTTGGGATTATGATAAAATGCCTGGTCTTGATCGTTCGTTAGTAGAATATAGATTGGCATTAAAGCCATTTTCTCAACTAGTGCAACAAGCACCTAGACGTTTTGCCCCATGAAATCAATCTCAAAATTAAAGAAGAAATCGAAAGGTTAATCAAAGCAAAGTTTATTCGAACAACTCGCTATGTCGATTGGGTATCAAACATCGTGCCAGTAATGAAAAAGAATGAGAAGCTTTGCATTTGTATCGATTTTTGTGCTTTAAATAATGTTACTCCTAAAAACAAATATTTTATACCTATAGCAGATATGTTAATTGTAACACCCTAACAATCCAAAAGTCACACGTCTGGCTGCGTTACTCTAATTGCTCGGGTATTACGACAACTCTTATACTATTTAATACTAAAATATGAGCCTGTTTAAAACTTTAAACCACAATACTGCTCCAAAATACTTTTGTTAGGTAACGTACATCCATACATACCATACAACTTACAAAACTCACAAAGAGTATATATATATATATATATATATATATATATATAACAAATAATTTTACAAGCATTAACTAATACAATTCCTATCCCTCTTACAGAATGTATAAAGATAAAGGCGAGGGAACAATAAATAATAACTAAAGCAATACAAAACATCACGACAACAACTAGAAAAACTCTTCGTGACTTCTGCGTCCATATCCTGAAAAGGAAAATTTGTAGGGGGGTGAGAACATCATCCTCGAAAGGGTTCTCAATAGAGGGTTTTGGGAAATTACTATAATAGGATACATGAAGGTAAAACTGTTACAGTGATTAATAACCGCCTTATGCATCTTTTCAAAAACAACGGTTTACTATAAAAGAAAAATCTGAAATCTTTTTTGAAGAGGAATTGTTCATTTCTTGAAAATTCAAAAGCCTTTCAAAAGGTTTATCTATGCTGATCCAAATTAGTTTTTCATACTTTTCCAAACTAGAAACATCAACCAGACATGGCCTTCGGCCCACCTTATGATCAACCACGGCTCTAGGCCCAAACAACCCAAACAACAACCATTCACCACAGTCCAACAGAGTCTCAGTCGCAAGCACAAATAGGAAAGTTTAAGCACAAACAAAAAGTTACTGCAAGTAGAACAATTAGCAGTTAATCACAAATAATCACAAAGGCAAACCAAGTACAACATGCACACCCAAACAATGTCACATAGATGCATATGATGAATGCCTGTCCTAGTGGCTGATGATATCATCTGTCGGTTATAAAGCCAACCCGACAAGTCCTGGTAGCTAACCATTGGACTATCCCTCTGTCGTGCATCCCCAACTCGAGTTATTCACAGTCATAGTCATAATTCACATCCAACACCCTCACTGGTGTATATTCACGGGGGCGAGCTCATCCAGAACTTTCACAGTATCCGGCCACACTTACGACATAGGGTCAGCAGAGTATCAAGTCTCAACCTGGAGCACGTGGTGGCTAGCCACTGCTTCTACCCAGGGAAACTTGTATCTCAGATAATTGGAAGTGCAACAATTACTTTATCAATTCAATAACCATTCATATTCATACTCATCCATCCGGTTCATAATATATTCCACAACCAGCCATGATTCATTATCATATACAGCCATTCTGGCTCATAACATATTCCACAAATAGCCATGATTCATTATCATATACAGCCATTCCAGCTCATAACATAATAGCACTTCCACCATCCAACATCATAAAACTCATAAAATCATCATTCAAGCCATAAATCACTTTTCTCAAAGCACTTTCCTTTGAAAATCAAATTCAATTCATATCAGTCTTAATTTCAAAATCCGCATTCTCAAATCACTTCTAGCTTATAAGCCATCTTTCTCAAAAGGAATTTTCTCTTTCAAAACAAGACACATTTTCACAACATCCTTCTAAAACTTCCAAACAATTTGACAACTAGGCCAAATTAAAAACCTCTTATGAAAGATCCGAAAATCAATCATTCTAAAACTGAATTCGGTAATAGAAATTTCTCAGCAGAGTCTCAAGACTTTAGGGAAGGACAACCTATCTCAATTTCTTAAAAATTCATTGAAACTCTTAAAATCATAGATTCTTGGTTTAAGTAAATAGAGACAGAGTTTATTATAAAACTGGATCATATAAAGTCACAAGTCCCAACCCAATCTAAAGCCAATTCACTTGAAACGGAACTGATTCATTAAATTCAAAACCACTTTCAGGTTCCTCCTTAAAACCAATTCCCTGACTTCTTCCAAAATGTCACAAATGCAATTATTCAATCAAAATCCAATTTCCTTCAAAATCACTAAAAGCTCCTCTGAACGAAATCATTGAGTCTAACTAAAAGCATAAGCCCTTTTTATATTAAAAAAAATCAATATTAGAACATAGAACTTTTCTTCAGTAATTCCTTTCTAAGTAAATCAAACTCAAGACATATGATTTCCTCAAATAAATGAAATTCAAAAACATAACTATTTTCTTAATAAATCGAATAATACAATTTCTCAAATCCCAAGCCTTTCTAAATAACTTTTCAAACAAGGTCTAAGGTTTTTATAGAAATTTCGGCAGCACCTCCCCTAAAACCTGGACTTTGCCACCCTTTCTGGGTCCCAACGAAACCATTCCACAACCCCTTCCACGGGTTCAAAACCAAATCAATTTCAAACCAGACCGATTCCAAAAATTTATATCATTCTCATCTTTCAAGAAAACAAATTCAGACTTAATTCATTTACAACAGATTAAACTTGATTTCAATAACTTTTGAGAAACAATTTTAAAGAAGCATTTCAATAACAGTCTGCTTTACAAAACCGAATAATAATCCAGTCACACAAGCATTCATATTCATCCAAGACAACCAACATCACATAAGACTTATACAATCACTCAAGGCTACAATTTTACCACATAATATCCATATATACTAATTCCAGTATATAAAATGTCCTTTTTCTGAAAAGGCCCCTACCTCAACTCGTCGAATCCATAACCCAAACGCGTCACAGGAACCTTTTTCTCTCAATCCGAAATCACCGGCAACCGCAACCTCAGCTCCAAGCCACTTTCGCGGTGACAACAGCAACTGTAATCGCGACATATAACAACCGAAACTCAATCTTATAGCAATTAACGCCGCAAAACCTCAGCGCAAGATAACAGAACAGTAACTAAAGGGCTTTTGAAACAGAGACGCTTACCGAAACTAGGAAAGAACGGCTGAATCAAGCAGCGGTAGCTCCGACGGTGGTTCTGGCAACAACTGTGCTACACCCGATGACCAGAACGGCAGCAATAACAGTGCAGCAGCTCAGAACAGCAAGCAGTGGTGGCAGTTTTGGTATTTCTGATCGATGACAGCGGCACTGTCAGATTTCGGTACCCATTCTATTCCCACGGTAGCCACAGTAGTGGTTTTGGGCAGCTCTGGTGGCAGTGGAAAGCCTCAGAGTCAACCTAAAGGTGATGATTACAGCTCAGAATGGATCTAGAGCATGGTTAGAGCAACAACAACAGTTCCAGCAGCGGCGGTGGTGTCTTCTCAGATTCCAGAAACTAGAAGCCAAGGCAGAACTGGCGAGCCCTCCTCTTCCAGTGGCAGCGCTGTGGCAAAGAGCACAGCGGCGGCGTCTAGACCGGCGATGACTCCCCAGCCATGGCGGCAGTGGACCAGTCGCGAGAGAGGCAGCAATGCAGACCACATCTCCTCTCCAGCCTCAGACGCGAGATCTCTCTCCTCCACCGATGGTGACGATGATGGCAAGGACTGCAGCGGCGGCGCAACACGGTGAGGGCGACGGAGACGCAGTGAGCTTCAGCCGCGACGAGGAACGGCGTCGTTCTTCTCCTCTGGCTCCCTCCTCCGTGTCACACCAGCGACAATGGCAAACTGGGTGGCGGTGAGGCGTTGCTGGTGGCGAGGGCTGGACGCGGTCTGGTAGCGACACGACGGGGCACGCAGCGGGCTGGGCACGACGGCGAGGTCCCCTTCTCTCTCTTCCGTTCAGCTCTATGAGATCCCCCTCTCTTCTCCCCTTCCCTGATTCTGCTTTCCCCTTCCCTTTCTTCGTTTGTTTCTTTCTTTCTTTTCCTTTTGTCTCTGCGTGTGTGTGTCTAGGGTAGAGGGGCAGCAGTTGTTGCTAAGTTAAGGAAGTTAGGGTTCTTTTTGGTAAAAGTTAGGGTTAGGGTTTATGTATTGTAATTGGGGATTTGGGTTAACTAGGGCTTGAAAATTCCTAAATCAATTTAGGTTATCTGGTATTTATTTTGAAATCTAATTTAATCTCTAAAATTACTATAAAATATTATTTGTGGTATAAAAATACTAATTGATTTTCAATAAATTATTCTAATTGAAAATACATGGTAATATAATTAATTTTCTTCATCTTTAAACTTAAGGTATTAAATGATATAAATCTAAATCATCTAAAAATCAAATCATATAAAATTCTTATTATTTCATAACTACCAACTTTATAATTTAAACATAGAAAATAATCCAATAATTGTAAAATTGGATAATAATATTAATTTATTTCAAATTCAATTAATCAAAACTTGCTTTAATTTTCTTTAATAAAATAATTTTTGAAATTAAAATCGTAAATAATTATATGATTTGAGACTTGATCATAATAAGACTTTTCAAAAGTTCTGGGTCTTACATTAATAGATTTTGCTGCTGAAAATAAAATTTTAAACTTTATAGATGGATATTTTGGTTATAACCAGATTTTCATAGCCAAGGAAGATGTTTCGAAGACAACCTTTCGATGTCCTGGTACTTTAGGAACCTATGAATGGATAATGATGGCTTTTTGTTTAAAAAATGTTGAAGCAACATACCAACATGCCATGAATACTATTTTTCACGAATACATTGAGAAATTTATGGAAGTATATATCGATGATGTAATGATGAAGTCAAATTCGATAATCAACATCTCGATCATTTAAGCCAAGCATTTCAAACCATGCAAATGAAAGGTTTAAAAATGAATCCTTTGAAAAGTTCGTTTGGAGTTTCAACAGGAAATTTCCTGGGGTTTGTAGTACAAAATAAAGGAATTTCCATCGATCAAAATAAGGTAAAAGCAATTTTAAATTTACCACCCCCTTGGTCAAAAAAAGAGGTTCAATCGTTCTTAGGGAAATTGAATTTTTTGAGACGATTCATTTCTAATCTATTTGGTCGAACTCGTGTCTTCTCGTCTTTAGTAAAACTTAAAGACGATTCGCAATATTTGTGGACGAATGAACATCAACAGGCATTTGATTCGATGAAGGATTATTTATTTAAAGCACTTGTAATGACAACAGTCTGCCTTTTCGAACCTTTAAAATTGTATGTTGTAGCTTCAACAAATATTATTAGTTGTATGCTGGCTCAAAACAATGAGGAGGGGCGTGAAAGAGCAATTTATTACCTAAGTCGAGTGTTGTCTAATATCGAAACAAGATATTCAGCTATCGAAAAACTATGCCTTTCCTTTTATTATGCTTGCACAAAATTAAATTGTTATATGATTGCAAAAACTATTCAAGTTATTGCACAAATTGATCTGGTTAAGTATATGTTGTCTTACTCAATATTAAAAGGTCAGTTGGAAAAATAGATGCTTACTTTAACTGAGTTTGATTTGCAGTACATCCCGGCTAAGGCCATTAAAGGTCAGGTCATTGCAGAGTTTTTGGTTGATCAACCAAATAATCCTAATGACCAAGGGACAAATATTATTGAT
The DNA here is from genome assembly GCF_000816755.2 of Arachis ipaensis. Lineage (NCBI taxonomy): Eukaryota > Viridiplantae > Streptophyta > Magnoliopsida > Fabales > Fabaceae > Arachis > Arachis ipaensis. Next base: position 9,813,473 of record NC_029785.2, read on the forward strand.
ATTGAGTCTGAACCTTGGAAGCTATATTTTGATGGGTCAAAATATAAGGACGGAGCTGGTGTCGGCATTTTGATTATATCTCTAAAGGGAATCCCAATAAAATTTTTGTTTGAATTAAAGTATCCTTGTTCGAATAATATAGCTGAGTATGAAGTTTTGATATTAGGTTTAGAAAGTTTGGTTAACAAGTGGGCACTGGATGTTCAGATATTGGGAGATTCTCATTTAGTCTTAAAGCAATTGTCGAAAGACTTTAAATGTAATAATAAAAAATTGCAAAAATATTTATCGACAATATGGGAATTATGGGTATCTTTTCGAAAAGTATCTTTGGTTCACATTCTAAAGATTCGAAATGAAGTTGCTAATGAGTGGGCCCATATTGCGTCGAAGTATAAAGTTTTACCTGAGACCTTAGAAAAATTGATAGAGGTTCAACAATCCTTACTCCTATCGAAGAAAGAGAAATCTTAGTCATTGATGAGTGGGATGATGATGATTGGAGAACCAATTGCAGAATATTTAAAAGATCCTAACATGTAAGTTGATCGAAAGGTTAAATTAAAAGCAATGAATTTTGTGGTAATAAGTGATGAGTTGTATAAAAAAGGCATCAAAGAAAGTCTCCTGAGGTGTATATGTGGTGCCCACCAAGTGGTGAAAGAATGTAGTGGGTACTGTGACGTGATCGAGTGTATTGGCCGTCTATGGTCAATGATTGCATTGATTATGCAAAAGCATGTCAAGAGTGTCAGAAATATGGAGTAATACAACAAATTCCTGCTTTTGAATTGCATTCGATTATAAAGCTTTGGACATTTAGAGGATTGGCTTTGGATTTAATTTGAATGATTCACCCTCCATCATCTAAAAATCACAAATTTATTTTAGTAGAGATTAACTATTTTACAAAATGGGTTGAAGCTATTTCTTTGATAGAAGTTAGTCAAAATGAGATTATCAATTTCATAGATGAACATATAATTTATAGATTTGGAGTTCCTCAAACTTTAAGTACTGATCAAGGCACAATGTTTACTGGCCAAAATATAAAATGGTCAAGTTGAAGCAGCAAATAAAATTTTAATGAATTTGATTAAGAAATAAATTGGCAAAAAACATCGCACTTAGCATGAAACTTTGAGTCAGGTGTTATGGGCTTATTGAAATTCTCCAAGAGGCTCAACAAACACATCCCCTTATAAATTAATTTACGGCCATAATGCAGTTTTACCTTTAGAAATTAATCTTAATACCATAAGGATAATGCGACAAGAGGAATTACCAGTTGAGGATTACTGGAAGTTCGATGAGTTGAAAAACTTGGATAGTGAATTAATATTAGCACTTGATCATATTATTCGTCAAAAAGAGAATTTGCTCGTATATATAATCGACATGTGAGAGAAAAAGTGTTTGACATTGGTGAATTAATTTTGAAGGTAATTTTTCCAATTGATAAAAAATCAAGAATGTACGGAAAATGGTCCCCTAATTGGGAAAGACCTTTTCAGGTGATCATTCTGTATTCAAGGAATGCATATCGAATCAAGCATATTGATACTGGAATTGAAATTAAATCAACAAATGGAAAGTATTTAAAATAGTATCAATGTCTGCGAAGTGATAATTGAGCTTGAAACTAAAGTTAAAGCAAATTCAAAGTGTCATGAGTTCAATAGGAATCTAGTTACAAAAGAAACTTGGCATTCCAAGCCTTCAGTTTTTTTAGTTGTAAAAGTTGGTCCAGCTGTTCCTTTATCTTTGCGGGATCTTGTGTGAGTAATTGAAACTTTTGAAGTTGCTTGCTCTCTGCAATTTGATATTGGAGAGTTTGATGGTTCAGTTCATCTTTTTCCTTTGATAAAGTAAAGATTTTTTTGTCAAGCAGTCGCTTTATACTTTGGAACTTGTCAATAGGCCTTTGAAGAAGAGCTTTGTTCTGTCTGATTTCAGCAAGTTATTTCTCAAGTCATTTTTTCTACTAATCAATTGATTCAATTCAGTAGAGGCCTCAGTCAGATGAGTTCCTTAATTTGATGCCTTTCATTTCTTATTAGCTAAAGAAACTTCAACCTTGACACTTTGATCTTTGATTTCTTTTATCCCTTTTCAATGAAGTTCAAGTTCATTTTGACATGAAAAAAGATTTTTGGTATGGTTGATGAAAGACACAACTAGTTTGGCATGATCAGGGAGATCTTGAGTGGAAATATTGGAAATCAAAATTTGGTTAAGACCAGCATTGAAATCATCTTGCGAAAACCATGCTTCAACAGGATTAACCAACAGAAGTTTTAGTTTTTGAAAAAGATCGACCACCGTAGGATCGATGGAAACTTTTGTTGGATTTTGAGTGTGTATGCCTTGAGGAGGATTAAGAACTTATGGACCCTGGTCCAGGTGAATCGATTTGTTCTCAGAGCTTGATAATTCAGTTTTCTTACCTTTTGAGATTTTTGAGATAACTCCAAGAACCTCACTTACAATATCATCACCCTGACTAAGATCGATGGTTTCTTCTCTCTGTTTATTGATTTCTGTAACTCCACTTTGGAGCAAATGAGAAATGGGATCTTGTGCAAACAATGTGGGTTTGACCTTGTCGACATGAGCATTCACAATGATGTCATTTGTGGGGTTGATGGTAGATCAACAATTTTCTCAACTTGCAATAAGTTGGGTTCATCAGTTTTTGTTTGTCTGGTTCAACATTGATTGGCGGAGTTGAATTGGCACTGAATGATGTGAATGATAATTAATGAATGGTAGGGATAGCATCGATTTTCCTTGGAAAAGGAATTGCTTCCTGTATACAAACCTTTTT
>NC_029785.2:9816318-9820041 GCF_000816755.2 Arachis ipaensis
CTAGAAGAGACACCTTCAGAGTTAGCTTCGAGATTTTCAGAGTTTGGTGGAGAATTTTTTGTGCTTGAATCTTTTTTATAGAGAATTGACAAGCTTGTATGTTGTTTGGCCTAAAAAATTTTTGTTGTTTAATTACAGTATTCGATATGTGAAATGTATAAAGGTGTATAGATTCGTTATGTTACCTCTACAAAACTTGATGCTACGGAAGAGGCTTTTAAGGATTTTTTTTTTGGAGCTTTCGAGGATTCTACTTTTCGCTTTGAAGTAGCTACGGTGGCAGACCTCTCACTCATAGTTGGACAGAATCTCAGCATACCTTCAAGAATTTTCTCAAGACTGTGATTATATTGCGAATAATATTTTTGCCACCAAACAAGAAAAGACTTAATCACATATCGACTGGGAATGAAGTCGATAGCTTCATATTCAGATCGACGATTTTCGTTGTGCTTTAGTTCTTGAGCTACAAGTGACATGGAATTGTAAATTTTTTGGCCAAGTTGGCTTAAAAATTTGGAACTAAAAGAAGCTGGCAAAGATTGAAAAAAGCCCATTTGTCGAGCTACAAGATGAGGAGCATGCAAAGTGACTCGATATTGGTCTTTTTTGTACATTGGGATGCCAGTAGTGAGAACTTGGATAGCAGTATAGTTGCTCCAAGTTTTATCAGCTGAGCGTTGTATTTTTTTCATTTTTATCTTTTGAAATTATTGGTGCTCGAAACCATGTTGGACCACATTTGCGATCGACAAAGGGTGCAAAGTTGAGTTCTCCATTCTGGAAGGAAGTTACATGGTAAAATTTGGTGAAAATGGCCCAAAAAAGATCTCCAATCTTAGGACCAGGAAAGGTTGGTTTCAAAGATGCAAGGCGGATGCCTTCAATGGGTTGTTTAGCTGAAATCGGGATACCATCGATTTCCATAAATTTTTCAAAGACTGCATTTAACCACAATTAAAGGAGCCAAATTGGTCCTCCAGTACTGAGAGGAGATCGATTTTGAAGACTTGTGACCATATGGCCAAGCTCATCATACAAATTACCTAAGAGTAATTTAGAAAGATATAAGGTTGATTCACTTTCATGGATCAAAGCAGTAAGAGATTGATAGAGTCTTTGCATGGTGACACTTTGAGAGCAAAAGACTATAGCATTCAACCAAAAGCATAAGAAAGCCACATGTTCATCATCGAAAACGAGATCGTTCCTTTGACCCATGTATTTTTATGAACTCCCCATAAGATGAGTTTTCCCAGTTGATGTTGTATTTCTTTTTTAGTTCCATGTTTGGAAAAATATCGATTCTAAAAAGAGGTTGTCATGTGATAGTAGCCACCTCAAAAAGGATTGATCCGACCATCCCTCATAGTATGTAGATTGTTGGTTGATCGACTCTAAAAATATAAGTCGGCTCTAATCATTCAATGGTAAGTGGTGAGTTGGTATTGAGACAATCAAAGTAAGTTGTATATACCATGCCAGACCCAGAAATCTTTCTTTCGCGTTCGACTCTTTTAAACTAAGTTATGTAATGAATGCTCTTCGATGAGGTTTTTGGATTATTTCAAAACCCTTTGGTATGGTCGTTGAAGGGAACCATGTACATGTCCTTTTTAATCAATAGTTCTTGGTCAGGGAGAGAAGAGAAAAAGGGTAGAACTTGTACGATTTCAGAAGGTGGAAGCAGTAGGTTCAAGAAGCAGTGCATTTGATTATCAACAACAAATAGGAACAGGATTTTCTTTGCATTAGCAGCATTAACAGGGTCTTCAATAATAACATCGTGGTCTTGAGATATGATTTGGAGGTTCATGCATGGATTTTTTTCTACTGTTTTCCTCCCTTTTACTACTGGTAGCCTGGAAAAATCAGAGTAACAATATAAAAAAAAACTTCTTTATTAATATGAATCTACATAAATGATAGTGTAAAATGGATATGGAAAGTGGATGAAGGTACCTTGAAGGAAAAGAAATGATAAGACCGAATCTGACAAATGATGAAAAATCTGGAAAGAAGAAGTTTTGTCTTCTTCACAAAAGCAATTTAGGGAAGCTGAAATGATATTGCAGTAAGAAGAAAGAAATGCATAATGAAGAGGTTTCTGGAAAGTTTGAAGGTTTAGTAAAATAAAGGTATTTATAAAAGAAATTGAGCTAGAGAGAGGTTAAACGTCCAGATTTAATGGAAAAGTGTGTATGATAGGACAACATTTAATGGATGTAATGAGTGGAGTAATTTCCTATAATTTGACGTCAGTTATGAATTCCAAATGTTTTTAGATTTTAGTTTTTGTTTTTCTTCATCAAGTTTTATCAAGACACAAGAAGAAGAAAAATTTATTGAATTAACAGGCCTTTTTTGGGGTTAGAAGTCATTGATTCAAGGGGACAAATTGTTGGGCCAAAATAATTTAATTTGGCAATGAACATGCCAAAAATATTTATTTAGACTCTATCGAAGCAGATTTTGGAATCGATCGAAGAGCAGGCATCAATGAGGAAGGCGGGCTGATCAAAATGAATGTCAAAGTCAGAATTCCATGATCGAAGCAATGGATGAGCTGTTGATTAAGGAAGTTAAAGGCGGTTTTCACATTATTTATGTGGCGGAAACAATTATATTTGGTTTCCTTACATGTGAAGTACGTGAATAAAACTTGATTGGTTTAAAGGGGTTATAAATAGATAGAGTTTGGAAGGAATAAGGGTTGAAATTTGTCTTTAGAAAAAATACTTCTCGCAATTTCACATCCCAGAGACTTTCTGATCTTACTTAAAGTTTATATTTTTCTGTAGAGTTCCTTCCACTGTTTTATATTTCTTTTATTTTTTCTTGAAAATTTACTTTCTTTGCAAAGCTTTTCCTTTCTTTACTTTCTTTTATGCTTACACATTGTTATTTGAATTCAAAGTTCTCTGACTATGTCAAAGACATTTTATTAATTTATGTCAATTTTATTTATTTATCTTTAGTTTTTTTTAAATTATTTTTTATTTCAGTCTTTTCAATTTTTCTTTTTCATTTAAAGTTCTTTCTTTTTATCGGTTTAAATTAGAATTTTTGGTGCATAATTCGAAACTAATACTTATAAAAAAGAATAAATTTCGCTCTAAAATCATTAGATATCAAACCAATTTTGCTAAAAATTTGCACAACATAGATATAATTATAATTGATTATTAATATGTATTTTGGTTGAATAGATTAAAGTATATATTATTTTAATTTTTTTAAAATATTTTATAAACAAAAGAGAGGAGTATTATTTGGAAAAAAAACCGTCATTGGCTCTTGTGTGTTTATATTTGCAAGAGGAAGTATAGGAAGCCAATGGAGTATCTGTATAATATGTACAAGTTTAGGGATGTTCGATTCAGTAGGATATCATATATTTATTATCCCTAGTATCCGGATGGTTATTCTGGATAGTATGAGTATATTGAATTTGAGAAATTAGTAGTATTTTACTTTGGATGTTTATTTTTTAATTTATATTAGGACAAATAAATAACTCATTGTATACATCGTACAAATATTTCATTAGCTCTCTAGTGGAATTCTATTTGCAAACGTCCTAAATTATTAGTGGTTGGCGTGACTTGGTTACGACAGTGCATTAAGCAGTACGAAAATTGAAACTAAATTTTCGTAATAATTTTTTATATTCACAATTTTTATTATTTTAATTTTTATTCGAAATTTATTATATTAATTTCT
>NC_029785.2:9820121-9820482 GCF_000816755.2 Arachis ipaensis
AAATTTAAAGGATTAAAATAACAAAATCCGTCAATATGTAAAAACACTTTAAAAATGTAGTCGGGGGAAAAAAAAATCAGGTTTTCGATTTTTAATGTCCATATATTGGTATACAAACGACATACACAGTGCTTGGTTGGTATCATCAAATATCAATGGCTGAAGTTTGGACAGCTTATTGGGTATCAATAATGTCGAATAGCTTCCTTCCTAACTTGTCTCCTCAAAGCGTCGCTCTAGGTGGGTCAGTGATATTGGAAAAGTTTGCCTTGTTATTTTGTTAATAGTGTTCTAGTTAAGTAGTTATTGTATAATTAAAATAAAAGATTTTGTTAATTTGTGTTTCAAAAACAGATGTTAA
>NC_029785.2:9820512-9856983 GCF_000816755.2 Arachis ipaensis
TATACTATTTATTCTTTAATTTTTTTCGTTAGCAATACATCATATAACTGTAATAATAAAAAAGTTTATTTATATTTTACAATCAATTTTTTTCTTGTAAAAAATTGCAACATCAAAATTGGAAACTATTTTATTTATTGCCTATATCACTAAATTATAATTTAATATTTTGATGTCATGGGTAAAACTAATTCATTATTTAATAGATTACAACCAATTTAAAAGTGAATCTTAAACCTTGATTAAATAAAAAATATTGGACTCTTAGCTTGAATTAAAAAGGATACCGAAAAAAATTTAAAATGATTTGAATCAACAAAAGTAATATTGTTTATTTGAAAAAAAAATACTACAAGAAAGATTTACTTTGTAAAGATTTTATAGATTTTAATTATAACATTACTTTATATTTTTACGCAGTTAAATTGCAAACATGGTTCTTTATTATCAAAAAGCCAGCTGAAGCATGCATTATAGGAAGTACATTTTTCTTTTATTTTCTTTAGAAAAAAAATCGACATATTAGTCGTTGTTAGAACAGTTAAATAATCATCATTTAATTAAATTTATCATTTTTATATGAGGTTAATTTATATTAAGATTTTTTTTTAATTTGTATCTTGTTTGGATTTGGAGAATACATTTTATAAAATAGATAAAGTATTTAACTAAAATTGGCTCAATGCACTAAATAAATTTACCTGGATGGTATATGTGACTAAAGGAGTTTTCCTTTTTAATTTACTTGGCTATTAGAGTATATGAAAACTAGTTAATGATGAGAAAATAATTTGTCTTTGAGAAAGTATAAATAAATAATATTATTTATGTAAATAATAGTTTTAAAAAAAGTTAAATTAATTATTAAAGTCAGATTTTAAATTTATTAGAATAATTAATTTTTGAATTTAAATTATTAAGGTTAGGCAACGTAACCTTCTCTTAATATACCATCACATCACATTCTCATTCCATCTCAATCCTCTTTTTCCTCCTCCACTTACATCATACAGCCCTCCTCTCCATGCCCAAAATTCGCCGTCGTCAATCTCCAGTCCACGCCCAAAACTCGCCGTCGGTGCTGGAAACAGTTGTTCCAACGTATTATAACGCCGACGTTTCCCCTAATGCTATTTAGATACAGTCGAAACATCACTGCCTGTATACACCGTCCAGCCTCACCCTGCACCACTGTCCCCCCCTCCCCCGGCAGCCCATGTCGATGCGGGAGACTGTCGTGTCGTTCCTCCTATATTTTAAAGAAACTATTAGAAGAAAACAAACACGCCATTGTTTTAAAAAAAATGAAATGAATAAAATAAAAAATTGAACTTGCTTGGGGCTCAGTTATAAAAGGGTACTCATCAATATCAACATGGTTTTTGTTAATGACGTCCATTATCAGCTTGTCGCACTCGAGCTCCATCCACGTCGTCACGAACAACGCTAGATTCATCCTGAGATTTCTGTCCAGTATGAGTTCGTCGTTTATTATCTGGTGCGCAGCCTCTTTGAGTTATTTTAGTAGGTATGCGGATGATTATTTTAGTTCTTATGTGCCGGATGGTCATTTTAGTAAGTATGTGGATAATTATTTTAATTCTTATGTGGATGGTTATTTGATTGGAATGAATTTAGTTAGATACAATTAAAATATGTTGGATTTTAATTTACTATGTATTCGGATGATTATTTTTGTCCTTAAGTGAATGATTATCTGTAAGAACAAATGAGGGTCCTTGTTGACGAACCAGCGACGGTGAGGAGGATCCCGACGACGACGATGTGGCTGGTTGGCGATCAAGCGATGGCATAAAGAATCCAGGAGGTGATGATAATGTTCGGTGAGAGAGAGAGAGAATGACGCCAGCAAAAAAGGCTGGTTGGTGAGACATCATTGGTAGAGAATTTGGGGGAGAAGTTTGTGTTTTGATAAATTAGAATATAATGAATTGTTAAAATTTTTGAACTACTGAATGAAGTTTTTTGGTTGGATAATTTAAATGGAGTGTTTTTTTTTTTAACTTCATTGGAACAAATTTTCAATCCGTTGTTCATGTCGTTCAGATTTTTCATTGTCTATCTAATGGAACTGTTTTCTTTCTTATTAGTAATTTTATTAAACATCATAACCAGTTTAATTTTATTCATTTTTGTCCACTCTTATTTTTGTTTTAGATCTAATAATTTAGGAGCCTCCAATCTATCGATTAACAATTAAAATGGAATTAAAGTATTATTGATAGTCAGGCTTAGAAATTCAAGTTTTATGTTTTATATAAGTTATCTTTATCAAAAAACAAATAAATAATTTAATTATCATCAATTGTTAATACAATTAATCAAAGGACAATTATTTAATAATTATTAATTTTTTGAAGTTGTGTTAATATCAAATAAAAAAATGTTAAAATTATGTGTTCATTAAAAAAAGAAAAAAATAAATTAGTTAAATAAGTCAATTTATTTAATTCATTAATTTATTGTACCTATTATATTCAGCAAAATATATTAGCATATAATTTAAAAGATCTTTTGCTAGTAGATTGAAATAACTTTTGAGATTATTACTTGTTTGTAAGACAATAATTTTTTTATTTTTAAGAGTTACTTTAACGAACAGCTAAGGATCCTTTCAAAACTATTTTTAAGATATTCTAATTTATATAAAGGACTTTTGAAATCTTAATTGACTACAAATAAATTTAATGACATTTTTTGGGCATTTTCATAATTTAAATGTCTTAAAAGTAATTCTCTTTAACAAAATATAAATGTTATGCTCAAGAGAATGAGGCCAAATTTTATAAGATATGCACAACGATATATAATTTATCGGCTTAAAATGCCTGCATCTATTCCTCATGAAAATTTGAAAGTTCCAATAACAGAGTATGTGTACAAACAATTTCTCTTTGCATCAAGTCTTCCCAAAGAATTTTTTTTTATTTAAGTTAAATTACATCTCAATCTAAAAACTTTATATATTATATTCTCAAAATATTTAAATTAAATTGGGTTAGTCTAATAATTAGTTCATTAGCTCAATTAAACAAGTGTTGGAAGTTCGAATTCCGCCTTGTGCATACAGCAACTCATTTGCTAGCGACAAACCCTTAAATCAAACTCAGTACCGCGACGGATTAGTCTTTTACCTGTCAAACTAAAAGATACCATAAAAAATAAAAAATAAAATATTCTCAAATATTTTTAGATATAAGCAGTGATTCATATTGACTCTTCATAAATCTAAAAACTTTAGATATTCTTTTCTCAAACTTTTTTATTGATGAAGTTAAACTGTGATTTAGATTTGCTCCTGACCAATTTAAGAATTTTAAATATTCATTTTATAGGTCGTCTCAAACTAAACTAATAATCTTAAATAGGGTAAGTATTATTTTAGTTTTCAATGTTTGGGCCAAATTCTAATTTGGTCCCTAATATTTTAAATGTCTTATTTCTATTCTAAAAAGTTTTAAATAGGTTCAATGTGGTCCTACCATTAAATTTGACACTAATAGTTAACAGAATGAGTGACAAGGACGTTAATAACGTTACTAGTTAAGTTATATCTTTTTTCATGTATGTGTTAGAAAAACATAACCAAACTTTTTTTGTAATACTTATTCTCCTCGATTTCTTTTTTGTACAAAACTCAATCCTATCAATCAATCGTCAATGCTTCAAAATCAAAAGAAAAACTTTTATTTAGTGATCGTTGATGGATCGATTTTACTTGCATACTGAAATCGAATTATTAGCTCTTCAATCTGCGAATTGTTTATGTCAAATTTAATTGTGAGACAACATTGAACCGCTTAAAACTTTTTTGTGATTGAAATTGAACATTTAAAAATTTTTGCAATTGAAATAAGACATTTGATACGTCAGGAACCAAATTAAAATTCAATCCAACATTTAAAAAATTTTGCGATTAAAATAGGACATTTAAAACGTCAGGAACCAAATTAAAATTCAATCCAAACATTTGGAACAAAAATAATACTTTACCTTCTTAAATATTAACTCGACACTCTTGGCAAGGCTATTCGCAATCCACTTAGCTAAGAACCTTAAATATTATCTAGACCTTCTTTGACAAGAATTAAATCAATACCAACCTAAAAATTTTAGATATTTTTTTCTTAAGTCTTCTCATACTAAAGATCACTTCTATATATTTACAAGATAGTTTGTAGAATTTAAATACTAAACATTGAGAAGTTTAAAAACTTAACAACCTAAGTTATTTAACAACAACCTAAGTTATTTAACTTTATTAAGTTCTGATTATTTTAGGTTTAGATTTTACCTTCTTTATTTGTATTATTTATGAAAAAAAATTTAGTACATTATACATTTTATGATAATATGTTAACAAGATTCTAGCTATAAAGTTTAATCATATATATTCGATAATAGATATATTAATACTACAAAAGTTATCCAAATTAATATCAATACTATTGTAATTAAATTGAATTAATTTTTAAGGTAAATTACATAAATAATATAAATGCCATTCAATTTTACACTAAAGTTCCAACACTTAAAACATTACACGCATGTCTCTTTTTAAAATTAAATCTATATAAATTGAAGCGGAGAAACTCGATTTATAAGTGTACAAACTAAATCGAATTAGGTAAAATCAATTTACCTAATAAGCAAGTAAATCAATTTACCTAATAAAACCATTAGTAAATCGAAATCACTTGAGTCGATTTATAAAGAGGAAAGATAAATAAGTAATTCAAATCACCCTATTTCGATTTACTGTTTCAAATAACCAAAGTAAATCGAGTCTACTTAATTCGAATTACTATAATACCCAGCAAGTGATATAAATCGAATTCGACTAATTCGATTTACAAAGGATTGGTTCCTATATAAACATGATAAAAACATTATGGATTTATTAGAGTTGAAGTCACAATGATTAGAGATTATAGTTTTCTAGTTCTGGTGCACTATAAAAAGGTCCATTAAAAAAAAACACGTTCTGTAATTAAATTTACTGATAAAAATCCACTTAGTATTTTTTTGAAACCTTCAACGAGTTTCAGAATACTATAATCCAAAATCTGGAGATGCAAGGCATGAAACAGGTAGAGAAGTTATTCTATAAAATTCTAATTTTTGTGTTATGGGATGATGGAAAGTACGATTCATTTGTCATAGACAGTGACAAAAATTTGCAAGTTTTGTTCCATTGTCGTCGACAATTTTTCGAGGTGAGGACCCCTAAGCTATTGGCCAAGCTTGTAAATGTGGCCTGTAGTTCAGGAGGTTCAAACCGAAATCCTCAACCTTCAACAATAGCTGCTTGCTCTAGTTCAATGTATGTTGGTGCTTCTTCATCTGTGCCGTGATCGCACCTGAGGCAGTTTTGGTTATTTTCCCGTCCTTTACAGCTGATCTAAATTATAATCATCACAGAGAAAGAGGTGATACTCGACCCTTCAATGAGCTTTCGATTACGATGGCTGGTACTCCTTGTTGAGTTAAGAAATTAACTAAATTAATTAATGATGACAAACATTATTTTTGGACAATTATCTATCTAATGTTAATTATTTGTGATTAAGTGTTGCAGGCCAAAATTGATATATAAAGTAGCAGCCCAAATTGAATGAAAAATATAAACAAGGCTGGTAGGCTACAAAAATAACAACAGCCCAAAGTAATCAAAGAAATGAAGTCAGATGGGCCAAACGGGTTGCATGAAACAAAACCAATCCAAGCCCGTATCTATCACTCTAAGTTGATCCCTCTCATTTGCTTTTACCAAAAGCAATGTTCACTTTTCATCTTGGTCAAAAATCACAGAAGTGAGAGAGAACTTCTTCCCTAAGCTATTCACTAAAGAAGCAAGAAAGAAAAGGTTAAGCAAAAAGTTAAAGTCTAATCACCCACATCAATCTGTATCAAGAAGAAGTCAGAAGTTAAAGGTAATTTTTATTTTCTTTTACATGTATCTCATTTTCTTCTCTTCATCTTCAACTCTCTACCACTCCATATTGGGATACATGGGAAAGATGAAGTTTGCTCCCACTGCTGTACATCTAGGGTCACAAGTGTGTCTTGGGGACCAAGTAGTTTCTCAATGGCCAAGATCTGGATTTACCATTGAAGATATCTATTTTCTGCTTTCCTATGGCTTTCGGTCAACAAGAGAAGGTCAGAACCAAAGTTTCTATTCTGAGGATTAATGGGAAAAAGTGAGATGGTGGGTTGGTGAAGCACAAAACTCAAGGAGTTGACCTAGGGAGAACAACCCAACAACATTCAAGGAGATAAAAGAAGATTTTTCTTCATTCAAAAGACCAAGGAGAGATAACCAGTATTCTTGAGGTGTATGTTCTGAGAGATGCTCCCTGAATAAGTTCATCTACCTAGACAATGCTTTCTTTCAAAGAAGCATTCCGCCAAAATGAAGAACTAAATCAGATACATGCAAATCTGGTTTATCACATAGCAAAGAGGCTATTGAAGAGTAGTCAATCTCCTTCATGTTTTTACAGATTGAAATTTACTTTTCAATGTTAATCTTTCTGTAATTTCTTGAGTGAAAAGGCATATTGAGAGAGCTCAAGTAAAAGCCTAAGAGTGAAACGAGGCAGAGTGATACACTTGACTGAAAAGCCTAGAGTGATTTCAGATTTCTTTAGGTAAGTCTGTGTCTTGTATCTTGTACCTGTGAGGTATCCCTTTCTTAGTTGGGTTAGCACTAAGAGTGAAGAGTTAAGTATTAGCATAGCCAAAGTCAAGTTATGTTAGAACTTGAGTGTGAAAGGATTGTGTCAATTCTGTGAATTGGTGTATGTAATACTTTAACTATAGTGGAAATTCCACCACTGTTGTGGTGGAGACTGGATGTAGGTTGCATAGTACATGGCAATCGAACCAGGATACTTGATGGTGTCAGCTTTTCTCTTCCCTGCTCTGTTTTATTTTCTGATATTCATGAGACAAAATAGAATTGTCTCATAAATTTTCCGCTGCTGAGTTCAAATAGTTTCAGATTGCAAGTTTGTTTTAAAGGGGTTAATTCATTAAACTAAAAGAAGGTCGTAGATTCAACCCCCCTACTCTAAGCCTTCTACAACCTTCAATTGGTATCAGGTGCCTTGGTCTCAAGAATCAAGCTTTACCGCTTGGAGCAAAGGTCTAATGGTGAACAACTTGGGCACAACCACGGTTGCCTACATTCTAACTGAAGGCCAGTCAAACAATAGGCCTCCCTTCTTCAACGGGAAGAACTATGCCTACTGGAAAGAGAGGATGAGGATCTTCATCCAATCCATTGACTATAACATATAGAAGATTGTTGTGAACGGTCCCAAGATTCCAACAAAAACAAGTGCTGATGGAGTAGTGACTCCAAAAGAAGAAGCTGAGTGGAATGAAGACGATAAGAAGAAGATAGAGCTGAATGCTAAAGCAATCAACCTTCTTCACTGTGCTATCAGCTTTAAAGAGTACCAAAAGGTGTCTAGATCCAAGACAGCCAAAGAAATCTGGGAGAAACTCCAGGTTACACATGAAGGCACTAAACAGGTCAAAGAAACGAGGATTGATATGCTTTGAAAAGAGTACGAGATGTGTTCATACCCTGGGTCGAGCTACCCGACCGGGGATGTTTAGCGACAAGGCGACCGACCTCTTCAAATCAGACTATCCGACCTCTTCTCAAAGAGGTCGGCCAAACCGACAAAAAATCCCAAAGAAGGGCCCAAAATCAAGGAACACGACCCAAATCCTAAGGCAGCCTAAGATTACAGAGAAAAGGGCAGTTCCCTTGAAAGATATGCTGACCTCACTTAAGGATAAGATAAGATAATATGACTAATTTATCTTATCTAAAAAGGTCACTCCACACTACTATAAATACACTGGAGCACCCAGGTATAACTCATACTCTGATTCTACTAAAAACCTGCTTAATACCCTTGCTAACTTAAGCATCGGAGTCCCTTGCAGGTACCCCCACCCTCCGGGAATGAAGAATCAGCCGTGCAGCCAAGCTCAACAAGTCAGATACGATAGCTCCGGCCTCCACTCATAGCCGGATACATCATCTCTGATCAGCATATAAGATCTCGTCCGAGTTCAACCTACAGTTTCAGGTAACCCTCGGAACATTGGCGCCGTTGCAGGGAAACCTGGAAGTCATCCCACCACCATGACGGATGACCATGAAAATGACCACGATTCTGATCTAGAAGATAGAATGCCGCACAAAAACACGGACACTACACCAAAAGATACCCCTCAACCTAACAAAAATAATGATTCACCAAATAAGGGAGCAGTGGAGGCACTTCAAGATCGCTTGAAGCAACTTGAAAAGGAGGTGGAGCATCAACGAGAAGCTGAGAAAGATCTACGAAGGAAAGTCAGACGACGCCGGGAATTAGAAGATAAACTTCTAAAACTCGAAGCCGATCTCAAAACCAAGACTACTCTATCTGGTCATGAACACGACTCCCGCAAGGACCAGGATCCATTCACTAAAGAAATCATGAAGGCTAAAATCCCAAAGGACTTCAAACTTCCCGACATGACTCTGTATGACGGCACTACAGATCCTGGCTATCATCTCAGCAATTTCAGAAGTAGAATGTACCTCACCGACACCTCAGACGTAGTTTGCTGCAAAGTTTTTCCAACTACTCTAACAAAAACAGCAATTAGATGGTTCGACAACCTACCTCCTAGGTCCATCTCAAGCTTCGACGACTTAGCCAAGAAGTTTCTAGCCAGATTCTCCATCCAAAAAGATAAGGCTAAACACGCCCCAAGTCTATTGGAAATCAAGCAGGGAAAGCGGGAAAGTCTTTGCAACTACAAGGAAAGATTCAACAAGACATGCCTCGACATACAAAGCCTACCAACAGAGGCCGCCATCATGGGCCTCATCAATGGCTTGCGAGAGGGACCTTTTAGCCAATCTATATCAAAGAAACATCCCACATCTCTGAACGAGGTTCAAGAACGAGCAGAAAAGTACATCAACATGGAGGAGAACTCTCGACTAGGAGAGACCTCAAAAGTCGGATTCACCTACTCCTCTCGAGATAAAGATAAAGAGTCCAAAAAGAAAGAAGATCGACATGGGAAAAAAATAAAAAAATACCACAATTATACCCCCTTTGGGTGTCCCTTATGGATGTTTACAGAGAAGTCTGCCATACTGAAAAAATACCCCCAGCTCGACCACTCAAAGGCAAAAAGGGGGGAGGAAATCGATCTGAATATTGCGAATACCACAGACTCCGCAGACATTCCACCAACGAATGCTTTGACTTAAAGAACGTCATAGAAAAACTAGTAAGAGAAGGAAAATTAGATCGATACCTAGCCACCCGAGACGATGAGCAAAGAAAAAGAAGAAGGGACGAAGATGTCGGACGAACTGAGCGATCACCTCATACACCAGAAAGACACGTCCACATGATACACGGAGGATTTGCGGGAGGAGGAATCTCCAAATCATCTCGCAAAAGATATCTCAAAGAAGTATATCATGTCGAGGGAAAGGAGGAATTACCCGACATCCCCGTAATTACTTTCACCAGAGATGACGCATCTAGTATCATCTCAGGACACGACAACCCCATGGTCATCACTATCATACTGGCAAATGCAAATCTCCACCGCACACTGATAGACCAAGGGAGCTCCGCCGACATCTTATTCAAAACTGCCTTCGACAAGCTCGGCCTAGAAGAAAAAGAACTCAGACCATATCCGAACAGCCTGTTCGGACTGGGAGACACCCCAGTTCAACCACTTGGATATGTCTCACTACACACAACCTTCGAAAAAGGAAGCCAGTCAAGAATGCTCAAGATAGACTACATCGTGGTCGACGTAAGGTCAGCCTATAACGCCTTAATAGGTCGGACAACGTTGAATCAGCTCGGCGCAATAGTCTCGACTCCACATCTATGCATGAAATTCCCAACTGCAGAAGGGATAGCCACGATAAAAGCAGACCAGAAGACGGCGTGCTGCTACTACAACGAAAGTCTAAACCTCAGAGGCAGAGGAGAAGAGTTCCATACAATCGAACTCGGGGGAGTTCAGAGACAGGAAGAACTCCGCCCACAACCCGAAGGTGAAGTAGAGAAAGTCCAGATCGGAGACATCCCGGACAAAACAACTAATATTAGAACAATCCTAAAGGGAGAAATAAAAGAATCACTCGTACAGTTCTTACGAGGTAACGCCGACCTCTTTGCATGGAAGGCTGCAGACATGCCTGACATAGACCCCGAGTTAATGTGCCACAAGCTAGCAGTCTATCCAGGATCCCGGCCAATACAACAGAGACGTAGGAAGCTCGAACCCGAACAATCTCAAGCTGTGGAAGAGCAGGTACAAGCTCTACTTGAGGCAGGATTCATAAGAGAAGTCAAGTACCTACTATGGCTAGCTAACGTCGTCTTGGTGAAAAAATCAAATGGGAAGTGGCGGATGTGCACCGACTACACTGATCTCAACAAGGCCTACCCAAAAGATCCTTATCCACTCCCAAGTATCGACGCTCTAGTAAACGCCTCCTCCGGATATAAATACCTCTCGTTTATGGACGCATATACAGGATACAACCAAATCCCAATGTATCCGCCCGACCAAGAAAAAAGTTCATTCTTAACTCCAAAAGCAAACTATTGCTACATCGTCATGCCTTTTGGTCTTAAAAACGCGGGAGCTACTTATCAAAGATTAATGAATAAGGTCTTCACAGATCATATTGGAAAAACCATGGAAGTCTATGTGGACGACATGTTAATAAAAACACAAAGTGAAGAAACGTTGATGTCCGATCTCACCCAAGTATTCGACACCATAAGAAGACATGGCATGCGACTTAATCCTGCAAAATGCACCTTCGCAGTAGAAGCTGGCAAATTCCTGGGCTTTATGCTCACACAAAGAGGAATTGAGGTAAATCCGGATAAATGCCGGGCCATACTCGACATGAAGAGCTCGACTTGTGTTAAAGAAGTACAACAACTCAATGGAAGGTTAGCAGCCTTGTCCAGATTTCTAGCGGAATCAGCAATAAGATCTCTCCTCTTCTATGCTACTCTAAGGAAAGGAAAGTGGTTTGAGTGGACAACAGAGTGCGAACAAGCCTTCCAAGATTTCAAAGATTCCTAGGACAGCCACCCATCCTATCTCGGCCACGAGAAGGAGAACCACTCATATTATACCTCGCGGTAGGAAGTCGGGCAGTAGCCTACGCACTAGTTCGAGAAGACGACAGTGGGCAACAACCCGTATACTTCATCAGTAAAGTATTACAAGGATCCGAGCTAAACTACCAAAAAATAGAAAAATTTGCCTACGCTCTCATCTTAACATCTCGACGACTACGCCCATATTTCCAAGCCCACACCATTACGATGTGGACCAACCAACCCATAAAAAGGATATTGCAGAAAACAGACCTAGCGGGCAGAATCTTGCAATGGGCAGTCGAGCTGTCCGAGTTCAACCTTCAATATGAAGTACGGACAGCCATCAAATCACAATACCTGGCCAACTTCATTGCAGAATTTACAGACACCCCAAAAACCCCCATAGAATGGAATCTCTACGTGGACGGCTCCTCGAATAAGACTGGAAGCGGCGCAGGTATGATAATTGAAAGCAACCAAGGAACCCAAATTGAACTTTTCCTCAAATTCGGGTTCCCTGCCTCAAACAACCAAGCTGAATATGAGGCACTACTAGCTGGTTTGAAGCTGGCTAAAGAGGTTGGAGCTCAAAAACTCATCATCTTCAGCGACTCACAGGTGGTCACTTCACAAATAACAGGGAGCTACAAAGCCAAGGATCCCACTATGAAAAAGGACCTGGATAAAACCAGGGAACAGCTCGGACAACTCGGGAAATATGAGATCCGCCACACACCTCGTGAATAAAATGCCCGAGCTGACGCACTCTCAAAGCTAGCCAGCACCAAACCAGGGGCAACAATAGAAGCCTCATCCAGGAAATGCTGCAGAACCCGTTAATCTCGAAAGAGGAAAAGTCCTAACCATAATAGGTCTGGATCAAGGATGGATGACTCCCATAATTAACTACCTCAAAACAGAAATACTCCCTACAGATGAAAAGGAGGCAAAGAGGTTAAGACGGGAGGCACAATACTACACTATCATAAACAATACTCTATACAAACGAGGGATTTCAATACCATTGTTAAAATGTGTTCCGACTTCTAACACAAAAAAAATCCTAGAAGAAGTACACAGTGGCATCTGTGGAAATCATCTCGGAGCGCAAGCACTGGCCAAAAAAGTACTCCGGGCAGGGTTTTATTAGCCAACTCTACAAAAAGAAGCTACGGAGTTCGTAAAGACATGCCCACCATGTCAGAAACATGCCAACTTCCACATCGCCCCGCCAGAGGAACTCATCAGTGTGACCTCACCTTGGCCATTCGCAAAATGGGGACTCGACCTTCTCGGACCCTTCCCTCAGAGATCAGGACAAGTTAAATTCCTCATAGTAGGGGTAGACTATTTCACAAAGTGGATCGAGGCAGAACCCCTAGCTAATTCCACTGCTCAAAGAAGTCGAAAATTCCTATATAGGAATATTGTCACAAAGTTCAGGGTTCCATACTCCATCACCACAGACAATGGCACTTAGTTCACAGATGCAGGCTTCAGAAAGTTAGTGGCCGACCTGAACATAAAACACCAGTTCACTTCCGTAGAACATCCCCAAGCCAATTGACAAGGCGAAGCTGCCAACAAAGTCATATTGGCTGGGCTCAAGCAGAGATTATAGGACGCAAAGGGAGCCTGGGCTGAAGAACTCCCACAAGTCCTGTGGGCGTATCGAACGACGCCACATTCCACCACAAAGGAATCACCTTTCTGATTAGCGTACGAAATGGAGGCAATGATCCTAGTAGAGATTGAAGAAGGGTCCCCTAGAGTGATCCACTATAATGAAGAAGCCAACTCCCAACTTCAAAGGGAAGAACTCGACCTACTCCCAGAAGTCCAAGAAAGAGCTCGGATCAGGGAGGAAGCATTAAAACGACGAATGGCTTCGAGATACAATCAGAGGGTGGTGCCACGAGGGTTTGCTGAGAACGACCTCATCCTAATCCGAAATGATATCGGAACAACTCGGCCTGGAGAAGGAAAGCTGGCAGCGAACTGGAAGGGACCCTACCGAGTCATAAAAGTACTTGGAAAGGGATACTACAGACTGTCCGAGCTCGATGGGCGAGAGCTTCCTAGGTCATAGCACGCCTGCAATTTAAGAAGGTACTATAGTTAGGGATGATAAAGGGTCTAAGGATGAGGCACACTCTTTTTCCTGAAAAGGTTTTTTAATGAGGCGCCAAGCTAAGACCTATAAATCGCTCGACTTAGAGGGATAAAACTCCCACATGTATATATTTGCATTTTTCTTTTGAAAAAAATCTGTTTAGATCTTCTACAAATTCTCAAGACGCATCAATCTGAAATATTCATCGTCCGATTACAAAGCTACAGATCGGCAGAAAGTGAAAATCAAATTCACTGCACGATCACAGACCAACAAAGATGAAAACCAAATTTATCAAAAGGTCGACCAAACGGGGATTAAATCCAATTTCTACAAAATCAGCAAAGATGAAAACAGAATAATGCAAGAAGTTATCGAAAGTAATCCATAGAAAGGACCTGACGAGGTCTTAATAAAAATGGGTTGCTAAATAATAACTTAAAGACTGGCCGACGTAAAGAAATCGGACCAGTCGCAATAACCCAAGTTATAAGTAAATCCCTAGAAAGAGGTCTGGCCAACCCTATAAAAGAGGATTGCTATAACTTAGAAGAGATCGACATGACGAAGTCAGTCTCCTACAAACAAGTTATAAAAGTAATCCCTGAAAGAGACCTGAACAAGGTCCAAGAAAGAGGATTACAAAAATAACTTAGAAGGGCCGACATGAAGAAGTCGGTCTCCTACAAACAAGTTATAAAAGTAATCCCTGAAAGAGACCTGAACAAGATCCAAGAAAGAGGATTATAAAAATAACTTAGAAGGAACCAACACAAGGAAGTCGGTTCCAAAATCAACAAGTTATAAAAAGTAACCCTTGAAAGAGACTTGACGAGGGTCCAAGAAAGAGGGTTACTAAAAATAACTTAGGTAAGACGGACATAAAGAAGTCGGCCTCCCCCAAACAAGAGTAATTCCTAAAATAAGACCCAACAAGGTCCAAAAGAAAGGATTACTAGAAGCAACTGCAATGACGAAGTCGGCTTCCCAAAAACCTTAACGTTACAAAGGTAATTACTAACCCAGACCTCGCAAAGGTCCCAACAAATAGGGTTGTTAAAAACAACTTCAAACCAACATAAGGAAGCCGACATACAAGTTGAATCCAAGCAACTACAAATCAAGCCACAAGTATAAATCCAAAGAGGTCACCAAAGCTCCAACACTCCGAAAAGCATACCAAGGCAGATGCAAACAAGACATGATATGAAAAACATAAAGTTATAATAATAACAAAGCTCAAGAGGCTACCAAGACCAGCTCCAAAAGCTGAAAAACCATCTTGTTTTTCAAAAGTAAGTTGCTAAACAAGCAACTAAGAAAATGTCAAGGGCCAGCAACCATTATTTACAAAAAAGAAAGTTTAAAAGCCCACAGGCCGGGCTATCTACACAAAACATCTACATAATCAAGGAAGATCCGAAGGCTTCTCGGCAGCACGAGGTAAAGGAGGACGAGTCTGAATGGGCACAGCGTCCACAGTCCCATCATCCCGATTCAAGATTTGACAGTCAGGTTCTGACACGGGATGACCGGCCTCAGCTGAAGGAGCTGAAGAAGTCGGTACCACAGATGCTTTGGCAGCAAGCACAGAGGGAGGTTCAACGTCATCGTCTTCAGGGTCATCAGGGACAATCTTGCCATCCCTCACAACATTATCCAGACTGAACAAAGCAAGGTCAACCCCAGGGGCAAGAACCCGAACTTGCTCCTTCAAATTCTCATAAGCAGCATTTACACTGCCTACAAGGTGACCCTGGAGCTCGGCATAATCAACCCGGGCCGATTCCAACTCCTCCCTAAGACGCATTACCTCGCGGTAGGTTGTGACGTAGCTTTTCTTGTGCCTCAATGCCGTATCTTCAGCCAACCTCACAGAAGCCGCCAAAGCAACAGAACTAGCCTTTTCACCCTCCAACTCTTTCTCCAGCTTGGTCACCTTCGCTTGGAGCTCCTCCTTCAAACCTTTCATTCTGTCAAACTCATGCTTAGCGTCCTCCATAAAGGCCTTGGTAGCATGAAGGGGAAGATCTTGGACAGTTCGGTACATAGCAGCTCCCATATGTGCCATCTTAATGCTGCTCCGAGTAATAAAGTGTAAATGGCGAAGGAGAGAGACATCATCAGTGGGGATGGTACCATAAGGACCAATCTGCTGATCAACAAACTCAATCGCGTCGAAGTCAGGGGCGTCAAGGTTAAAAGGCTCAGCTGTCTTCTATTTTTTTTTTGGAGGAGCACCAGAAGTGGCAACAGAAGCTTGCGAAGGATCGACCAGACGAACCCGGGGAGTACCCCGCCACCGGCGAACTCGGTACGGCCGGCTTCGACTGAACCTGGGACGACCCCTCTCTGGCCGCCTTGGCCGAGACGTTTTGAGCTACAGTAGCCTTCCTTGCCCTTTTGAAGGCCTTCATAGATTCATTGTTTTTAATCATCTCTGCAAACAAAACATAACAGCGGGAAACCAAGTTACAAATTAGAAAAGAGCTTGCAAGAGATAACTCGACAAAACAAAGCAAAAATCGAAAATTGACCACTACCCAGCTCAGCTCGGAGGAGAGAAGGGTTGGCTAAAAATTTCTTTGTGTCGAGATGGGGAGGCTGCCCCTAGTGTTCTTCCAGCATAGTCACAAAAGCTTGCTCAGCCTCATCTAACATTTTCCACGTATATCTAGATACCCTCACATTCCTTTGCCATTCCAAGGGAAAGGCGGGCTCATCATTCTCATCCAGAAAAAAGGGCCGAGCTCCTCCAACAGCTCGGACCCTAAAAAAGTAATTCTTGAAGTCACGGAAAGATTCATCAAACATGGAGAAAACTTTTTTTCCCTGGAAGGCTCGGAAAGAAACCCAAGCGGCTTTCTTCTTAACCACCCCAGGCTTTGTTAAAACAAAGAGATAAAAGAAGAGGGATTGTGAAGCAGGGATACCGAACTCATGACACAACAACTGAAAGATTTTTATAAAACCCCAGGAATTTGGGTGAAGTTGGGATGGAGCTACATTACAGGACCATAAGAGGTTGGTCTCAAAAGCGGTAAAAGGAAGAGTGATATTCATTTGACTAAAAAAGAAGTCGTAGGCGTAGAAAAAAGGGCGCTCTCCAGCAATTCGGGTAGAAAAATAGACCCTCTCCTCAGAGTTTGGAGATACAAGCTCATAGTTCTTTTCATCACCACTATTACCACAAATGCTATGAAATTGCCTAAGTTGTTGACAAAACTCAGAGTCAACCAACGAAACACACAGAAGAACCATGGAATCCACCCAATCAGTCATGCCCTTAGGGACTTGGGAAGACGTCTCAACAATATTTTTGCGAGAAGACATGAGGTCAACTAGTCCTACAATAATAAAATAAGATTGGATTACTAAAAAACATCTCAAATGAAAGACAAAACAACTCGGCCAACATAATTCAGCGCAGTATAAATAACAAAAGGAAACCCCAGGACCCACACCAAAGATCCAGGGGCATCCTTTGGAGGCAGGCACAGAACAAGGACTCAGGAAAAACCCACAAAGCTCACACCTTGATAACAACCCCTTTTAACAAAAACGACACTCTGAATAAAAGGCCATGAGCCACGGGTAAAACCATCAGAATAAACTACCCTCCAGACCCACAGTCCCAGTTTAGTCAACAAACGAAGCAACCAAATAAACAGCTCAAGAAGAAGTCATCAAAGACACAACCTTTTTCAAGAAAAATAAAAAATAGAAGTTATCTTTTGCAAAATCCGTCAACAAAACATCAAAGGAACAACCTTTGAGAAAGCAAATGGGTTCATACAGATCACAGAAGAAGAAAAATAAACGACAATAAGCAAGCAGATGCACGGTAATACAAAAAGATCCAAACTTTCTAAAGTAAAAAAGAAAGGGCACAATGCAAGCGACGAAGAAAGTAAGAAAGAACCAACCTAGAAAAGTGGGAGAAAACTCTAAAGAAAAGCTGAGAGCAGAAGCGACAGGGAGTAGAGCCACCTCTCGAACAGAAAGCCTCACAGAAGTAGAAAATGGAAGATGGAATTCAGGGTCGCCCTTTCACAGCGAGGAAAACACTAATGATCGCCAAGGATACGACACAGGGGAAAAATACGAAAACCGCAAACTTCAGAAAAACAGAAAGAGAGAAAGAAAGGGGAAGTTACGGAGAAGAAAAACCATTTTTTGGGTGTGAAATTCAAAATAAAGAGGCTAAGAGAAACGAGGTAATTAAAAACCAATTAATGAGGATATTAAACCCCTTGCATATTCCCAAGGCTAAGAGCGCTAATGCAAAAGCGCGCGCTTTTAAGAAGCAAAAGAAAACGTTCCATATTCAAAAAGGAGAACGCTACAAAGATGAAGTCGACAAGATGCTCGAGTTCGGCTTCACCAGAGAAGGATCGAAATCCTAAGAAGTAGGACTCGACCTCAAAAAAGACCGAGCTCGAGCAGGGGCACTGTTCATACCCTGGGTCGAGCTACCCGACCCGGGATGTTTAGCAACAAGGCGACCGACCTCTTCAGGTCAGACTATCTGACCTCTTCTCAAAGAGGTCGGCCAAACTGACAGAAAAGTCCAAAGAAGGGCCCAAAATCAAGGAACACGATCCAAATCCTATGGCAGCCCAAGACTACAGAGAAAAGGGCGGTTCCCTTGAAAGATACGCTGACCTCACTTAAGGATAAGATAAGATAATATGACTAACTTATCTTATCTAAAAAGGTCACTCCACACTACTATAAATACACTGGAGCACCCAAGTATAACTCATACTCTGATTCTACTAAAAACCTGCTTAATACCCTTGCTAACTTAAGCATCGGAGTCCCTTGCAGGTACCCCCACCTTCCGGGGACGAAGAATCAGCCGTGCAGCCAAGCTCAACAAGTCGGATACGATAGCTCCGGCCTCCACTCATAGCCGGATACATCTTCTCCGATCAGCACAGAAGATCTCGTTCGAGTTCAACCTACAGTTTCAGGTAACCCTCGGAACAAGATGTTTAATATGAAGGATGGAGAAAGCATTGATGAAGTGTTTGAGAGATTCTCAATCATAATCAATAACCTTGATGCTATGGGTACAAACTACTCAGAACAAACCCTAGTGAGAAAACTCTTTAGAAGCCTCACAAAAGAATGGGAAACCACTGCCACTATCCTAGCTGAGAGCAATAACCTAAGCCCTATAACCTATGATGAGCTGAGAGGAAAACTCCTTGCCTATGAAACCACACACACAAATCTAGACTTAAAGAAAAAGGGAATAGCCCTCAAGTCAAAAATAAAATCAAAAGAGAGTGAGTCTAGTGATGGTATTTTAGATGATGAGTTTATGTTTTTTGTTAGGAGATTTAGAAGGATGATGAAGCACAAGGGCAAGTACAAGGGTTCAAGCTCAAAGGAACACAAAATGGACTTGAGCAAGGTGACGTGTCATCATTGCAAGGAGGCTGGACACTTCAAGCTAAACTGTCCAAAGCTCAAGAAGGAGGACAAAGAAAAGAAAAAAAGAAGAGAGTGCTCATGGCAGCTTGGGAGGATCTTGAGAACGACTCCAATGAGAAAGAAGATTCTGAAGGTAAAGATAAAGACTGCTTCATGGCTGGAAATAATAATCTTGATGAGGTAAATTACTATGACTTGTCTATAGATGATTTACATGCTCTTTTTTATGATCTTACCCTAAACACCTCAAAACTGCTAGATAAGTACAATAAATGCAGATCTGAAAAAGATGTGTTAAAAGCTGAAAATAATTTTTTAAAAGAAAAAGTGAAGGAAACTAAATGTGCTTTGGACATTATTGAAGAAAACAGATTTCTAAAATCTGAACTTGAAAAATTAAAAGAAAAGCACATTGTGGATCCTTCTCAAGAGTTAATTGCTGAAAATGAAATATTAAAATGATATGATTAAAAGGTTGAATGGTGACTAAGCAAAATTTGCTCAAAGTTCTAGTAACTTGGACAAATTACTTGTAAGCCAAAGACCATTGTTTGAAAAATCTAGTTTAGGTTATATAACCAAGGAAAGTGCAGTGTTTAATGAATGCTCTATGAAATTTGTGGCTTCTTCATCAAATACTAAATCCACATCCAACAAATCTGGCATTGGATATGTTCCCACACTTGAGGAGAAAATTGATGAAGTTTACACAAGTGAAATTGAGCCTTCACCAAGAACCAAACCTACTTCAAATAGGTCAGGTCTGGGGTACATTTCGAAAAATGAGGTTGCTTTCAAGAAACCACTATTTTACAACAAAACCTCATATTCGAAAAGTCCAAAAGTTCTCAAAAATTCTGGTGAAAATGCTTTTGCAAAGAGGAACAATTATAACAAAAATAATTTTGTCAAAAGAAATGCACCTCTTCCAAAAACCAGAAAATTTCAATTCTTTAATCATTTCCAGCATGGTAGTTCATCTCAATTTCAGCAACATGCATCAGGAAATCATTGGCTTAATTACAAAAAATTTGGTCATTCATACAATGCTTCATTGAAAAAAGAAATGTAGGAAACCAAATTTACAATGTTGTGTGTGATTTCAATGTACTTGGGCAACCAAGATGGATTAACTTCAAAGGATCCAAATTAATTTTGATACCTAAGGTTACTTGAAGTTTTTCATGCAGATTTGCCTAGCATCCAAGAACAAAAATGATATGTGGTACTTGGATAGTGGATGCTCAAGGCACATGATTGGAAGGTCAACTTACTTCATCAAACTAAACAAGTATGATAGAGGTTTTGTGACCTTTGGAGATGATGGTAAAGGTAAAATAATTGCTGTTGAAAAGGTAGGTAATGAACACTCTACCTTCATTGATGATGTATTTTTGGTATGTGGATTGAAGCATAATCTTTTGAGTATAAGTCAGCTATGTGATTTAGGATATTTAGTGACCTTCAAAAGACTTGAGTGCTGTATTGTAAATGAAAAGACTAATGAAGTATTTTTTGTTGCCAAGCATTGTAATAATGTGTGTGGACTTACCCTTGATGAACTAAAGGATCAAAATGTAGCTTGCTTTCTGATGAGTATTTTGGTGAAAAATAAATTTCTCCCAAAACACACAAATCTAACCGGCAAGTGCACCGGGTCGCATCAAGTAATAAAAACTCACGGGAGTGAGGTCGATCCCACAGGGATTGAAGGATTGAGCAATTTTAGTTTAGTGGTTGATTTAGTCAAGCGAATCGAGTGTTGGTTGGGTGATTTGTGATTTGCAGAATGTAAATTGCATGAAAGTAAAGAGTGCAGGAAATTAAATTGCTGAATCTTAAGGAATAAGAAATTAAATGGCAGAAACTTAGAGTGCAAGAAATGTAAATTGCGGAATCTTAAAGTGGAAGGAATGTAAATTGCTTGAAATGTAAAGGGGATTGGGATGTGGATTTGCATAAATTAAACAAGGAAAAGTTAAACTACATCAGACAAAAGAGAAGAAGGGAATGGGGATTGAAACGGATCTTGAAGCAGTAAAGTAAATGAACATTAAAAGCAAGAAACAGAGAATGTAAAATTGAGATCTCAGGGCCCAGAGACTAGAAAACCAAGTCTAGATCTCAGTGCCTTCCTAGATCCAACAAGAACAATTGCAAAGAAAATGTAAATTGCAAAGAAAAGAGATGAAGAGCAATTAACAGAAAATTAAATTCAATTATGCAGTGAGTAAAACAGAGGGATCCAAGGATGAGATTGAAACAGAATTTCTTCAATTCTCCAACCCAAGATCCAAGACAAGTGTAATTGAAATTGAAAGCAATAAAACTAAGAGGAAGAGAAGTGAATTCTCCTTCCCCAAGACAAAGAAATTAAAGATCACTCAATATCAAAAGCTTTCCGAAAACTATTATGAAAATTCCCCAAAAGAAAGCTCTCTTAATAACTTGAATTCTATCCTATTTATACACTTTCCAAAAATGATCTTCAAGCCTTGAGTTGGGCCTTTGTTCTTGGTGGAATTGGGTTGAAAGAGGCCTTGGTTGATTGCTCTTGAAGTTTGAAGAAGAACCAAAGTGAACCAATTGAACCAGGTTTGAGGTTAGCCAACGTTGGACCTAAAGTTTGAGCCAAAGTTAGGGGTCTAACTTTGGCTCCAACTTTTCATAGCAGCAAGCAAAATTTACTGGTATGCACGTTGGTGCCAACGTTAGGGGTCTAACTTTGACCCTAACGTTGGCCTTGCTTATATGCTAGTGGCGCCAACGTTAGCCTCCAAGTTAGGGGGCTAACGTTGGCGCAAACGTTGGCCCTTCCCCCTTTGTAATTTATGTGCCAACGTTAGCCTCCAAGTTAGGGGGCTAACGTTGGCGCAAACAAGCTTTCTTCACCTATCATTAATCAACCAAACTTATCAAAGCTATGCTCAAAATCATGAGATATTCATTCTTTCATAATATGCAACAAATATAGCATAAAACCTCATGAAATGGCATAAATTCATATATGGTTGGTTCAATCAAGGGAAACATAAAAATCTACTTAATTAGCTTGCTTGTAGCTCAAGAAAGTGCATAATTCTAATGAAAACTAAAGAAAAAGACTAGCTAAAATAGGCTAGGATGACTTGTCATCACTTTCATTCTAAAGAATCTGAAAAGTGGCTATGGCACAAGAGATTGGGCCATGCAAGTATGTTTCAAATAAACAAACTTGTAAAGAAAGGGTTAGTAAGAGGTCTTCCTTTGATAAGGTTTGACAAAGACATCACTTGTGATGCTTGCCAAATGGGAAAACAAACAAAAAGTTCATTTAAGCCAAAGGAAGACATCTCTACTAAAAGACCACTTGAGTTGCTACACATTGATTTATTTGGTCCAACAAAAATTCAAAGTCTAGGTGGTAAACATTATGGTTTAGTGATTGTGGATGACTATTCTAGGTTTGATTGGGTTTTATTTCTTGCACACAAAAATGAAGCATTTTTGGCCTTTGAAATCTTTTGCAAGAAAATTCAAAATGAAAAGGATTTAAAGATCTCTTCTATAAGAAGTGATCATGGAACCGAAGTTGAAAACAATTTATTTGAATCCTTTTGTGAGGAATTTAGAATATCTCACAACTTCTCTTGTCCAAGGACACCACAACAAAATGGTGTTGTGGAAAGAAGAAATAGAAGTATTCAAGAAATGAAAAGAGCTATGCTTTGTGAGAGCAATGTTCCAAAATTCCTTTGGGCTGAAGCGATTAACATAGCTTGCCACATTTTGAATAGAACTATCATAAGAAAATTTTTGAAGAAAACCCCTTATGAACTTTGGAAAGGTTACCCACCAAACTTGGATTACTTGCACATTTTTGGATGCAAATGTTTTGTTCTTAATAACAAAGATAATTTAGGAAAATTTGATCCAAAGGCGTATGAGTGCTTATTTGTAGGATATTCCACAACTTGTAAAGCATTTAGAGCTTATCATCAAGATGCTAGGATTATTGAGGAGTCTATACATATTATATTCTGTGATACTAACTTGGTACAAAGTATTTTGGAAGATTGTGATACAGGGAATCAAGCTTAACAGGACAATGAAACTGCACAAAATCATGAAAACGGAAATTCTGGACAAGCTGAACCAGAAACTGCAGCTGCTAAAAATTCAAGAGACAATTCCATTTTATCTCATGAATTTGAAGGAGATCCTGAAACCAGCAGTACCCAGAATCCCTTGGTAACTGAATTTGCCTCCAAGTCCACCAGACCTCGTGAGGAGATTTTTGAAGAATTATCCTGAGGAATTTGTTATTGGAGACGTCTCTCATGGGGTTAAAACTCGGTCCTTAACTAGAAAAGCTAATGAAGGAACAAACATTGCCCTTCTCTCTCAAATGGAGCCTCAAAATGTCAAAGAAGCCCCTTAATGGCCCTTCTTGGGTAAAAGCAATGGAAGATGAGCTTCTTGAATTTGAGAAGAACCAAGTGTGGACATTGGTTCAAAGGCCGAATGGAAAGAAAGTGACAGGCACCAAGTGGATATTTCGGAACAAGTTAGGAGAGGATGGTAGCATTGCAAGAAACAAAGCAAGGCTAGTGGCACAAGGATATGACCAAGAAGAAGGAATAGACTTTAATGAATCCTTTGACCCTGTTGCCCGAATGGAAGCCAAAGGACTTCTCTTAGCTTATGCTTCTTTTTGTGGTTTTAAATTATATCAAATGGATGTGAAATATGCCTTTTTAAATGGTGTGATAGATAGAGAAGTGTATGTGGAGCAGCCACCTGGTTTTGAAAATAAAGAGCTTTCTAACCGTGTTTTCAAATTATCAAAAGCTCTCTATAGTTTGAGACAAGCTCCTAGAGATTGATATGAGAGACTTAGCTCTTTTCTTTTGAAAAATGGTTTTCAAAGAGGCACCACAGACACAACTCTATTTATTAAGAACTCTAATGATTCTTTCATTCTAGCCCAAATATATGTTGATGACATTATTTTTGGATCAGCCAATGAATCCATTTGTTCTGAATTTGGGAAACTCATGACAAGTGAATTTGACATGAATATGATGGGTGAACTTAACTTTTTCCTTGGGCTGTAAAATAAACAAACTGAAAATAGTATTTTCATTTATCAAGAAAAGTATGCCAAGGAACTAGTTAAGAAATTTGGTATGGAAAATGCCAAACTCATGGGAACCCCCATGCACCCTAATTCAAAATTAGATAAGGGAGAAACTGAGAAAGATGTGGATGAGACTAGGTATAGAGGAATGATTGGCTCTATTATGTACTTAACTTCCTCTAGACCCGATATTGTGCAAAGTGTTGGAATGTGTTCAAGATTCCAATCTAAACCTAAAGAGTCTCATCTTTCTGCAGTTAAGAGGATCATTAGATATGTTCATGGCACATCCAATTTTGGTCTTTGGTATCCTAAGATTGATGATTTTTCTACAGTTGGTTATTGTGATGCAGATTTTGCTGGTGATAGAGTTGATAGAAGAAGCACTTCAGGCTTATGTTGCTTCCTTGGAAAGTCCTTGAATGTTTGGTCAAGTAAGAAGCAGCCAACAGTGGCTTTATCCACTGCAGAGGCTGAGTATATAGCTGCTTCTTCTTGTTGTTCTCAGCTTATGTGGTTAAAAACACAGCTTGCTGATTACAAATTAAATGCTGAAAATATTCCCTTGCTGTGTGATAATATGAGTGTCATTAATATTTCTAAAAATCCAGTTTTGCACTCTAGGACTAAGCATATTGAAGTGAAATTTCACTCAATAAGAGAACATGTTCAAAAAGGGGATATTAGCATTCAATTTGTTAAGTCAGAGGAGCAATTAGCAGATATTTTTACAAAACCACTAGCTGAGGACAGATTTTGCATGCTTAGGACTAGTCTAGGAATTTTAAGCTATGATTCTTTGTTTGAAAGATGTTGATGTGTTTGTTGGAGTTTTTGTCTCATAAACAGGTATGAGACAATTCTGGGCAAGTGAAGAACGTTCCCTTCAATCAGCGTGTTCTGGACTTATTGCACGTGCAGATTTATCTGGACCAACCTCAAAATTAGATCTGGAGTGGTCCAATATGTTTCCTTAAATCCAACCATCTCTGGGCCCAATATGAATGCTACATATTTTTTGTTGTTTGTTTTTGTTGGCTTGTATGTTTCAGTTTTTTCTTTTTGTCCAAAAGGGTTTTCAATTCGGTTTATTTTTTTAAGTCCAAAAGGGTTTTCAAATTTTAAAATTAATTTCCTGTTTTGTTTTTAAATCAAATAAAATCTTTCCCTTTATGATGTCAAGTCCCTTCAAGTCAAATCAATGGTGATGCAGTTGCATGGTTTGAGAAACTTTCTTTTGGGTACGGTTACCAACACTTCTTCTCTTCCCTCCATAACTCCTCCTCAAACCCTTCGGTTTCTCCCCACTAACTTTACTGCTTCTCTTCCCTCAAAAATCTGAAACCAATCAAATGAGGAAGAAAACCTTAGCAAAAAAGCCTCCTCGTGAAAAGATATACAAGCTTCCTACAAAACCGTCAACTCGCTCCCAAGACCGAACCTTCACCCCTTCTCCTTCTCCTCCAACCTCACCTCCTTGTCCGGATCCTATGGCTTGCACTAAGAATCCTTCTAGGGTTCCACCTTCTGCCAAGCCAACACCACCTCCAAAGGAACCTCAATCCAAACCTGGGTCGTCAAAGCCAAGCTCGTCGAAAGGGAAACGAGCAGCAGCGCCTGAACCTACCTATGAGCCCACACACCTAAGACAAAGTATGTTCCTTTGCGTTCTTAGAGAGGTAAACCTCGACTCCCTCTCAAATCTGTTAGAAAATCAGACATTGATCCTTTTGCTCATAAATCCCACTTCATGACATCTCACTCCAACTATAATCCTTATAGATTTAGGTTTGCCATGAATAATGACTTTTATGAAGGAGTTATTAAGTACCATACCATGTGTCCCTCTTTTCTTGCTGATTTACAAACTTTGAAAAAGAAAAGTTTTTCTTTTGTTGAAAATTTAGAATTTATGGACTGGAATCACCTTTTTAACATTAAAAAGCCTGTGTATCCTCTTTTGGTGAAAGAGTTTTATGCAAAGATGACATATCATGAGGGTAGTGTTCATTCTTATGTTAAAGGTAGAGACATTGTTTTAAATGATGAAACAATCAGTGATTCTTTGAAGTATACTAATGTTGGGCCGTGTGCTTATACTTCTGTTAAGTGGGATGAAGGAGTTGGTATTTCTTTCAATGATGCCTTGGCTCATATTTGTAAACATGTTTCCTTGATTGATGGCATTACACCCACTCACAAAGCCCTGGGATATGAACGTACTCAATTGCACCGAATTGTTAACCACATCATACTTCCTCAAAGTGGTTCATATCAAAGGGTATCTTATACTGATACTCTTGTTTTGTATGCCCTGCTCACTAAAACAGAAATTTTTTTTGCCTATTTGATGGTTAGATACATATTTGACTCTGTTAGAAGTGAGAAAGACAGATCCCTTCCTTATGGCATATTTCTAACTTGTGTTTTTGAGCATTTTGGTGTTGACTTGTCCAATGAGGATTATGAAAACAGACATTCATATCTAAAAGGGGGTGGTTCAGTGAAACAGCAAAAAAAACCTACTCGATCTGAGAGGATGGTTCTTGATGATGAAGATGATGAATTCATTCCAGAGGATTCTCCTCCTCCTTCCACCGAGGGCACTTTCATCTTCACTGGACAAAAATCTGCTATGCTGAATGTTGTCAAAGATGTGGTCCAGGAGTTTGTCTCCCAATCCAATCACATGATTGCCATGAGTAAGGAACAAAGGAAGCTAGCAAGCAAGCATGAAAATTTCCTCCGAAAATTAAAAGATATAGTGGCTGTGTTCATGACGTTCATTGATAATCTTCAAAAGGATGAAGATCCTGCCACTGATGCTGATGAGGAAGCTGATTCGGAGGAAAATGGTTCAGATGCCTAGTTTTGTTTCATGAAAACTGTTTCTTTTGTTGCTCTTGAACTAGTTTGTGTTGTCTTGGATGACTGTAATATCTCAACTACTGCTGCACTTATTTTAATTTATTTGATATTTTGAATTGTGTTCTAACACTTTCTTGCAGGATTTAAGGTGTTGTTTTTATTGATCTTGCTTGTTGTCCTCCCTTGATGACAAAAGGGGAGTATATATAGCATGAGTATATAGCATGAGCAGTGCATGTGCAGTGAATTTTGTTTGAATTTAATTGCAATTGTGTTTGAATTTAATTACAAACTACTACTGAATTGCTGGGATTTTTTATTGATGGTGCCACAATGGTTTTCTACTGCTGTGAATTTTTTTGGCATGAAAATTGGAAATTGCTTTATGTGATAGGTTGCTAGTTTGCCATTGTTAAACTTAATGCTCAGTTTTGGTGTTGATATGATATGCGGAATCTGTGTTGATAGTTATGTAGTATCCCTTAGTCAAGTTGCATTATGTATAGCTCTTTATTGTACTCTCCATAAGTACAATGTAAACAGGAACAAAAAGGGGAGAGCATAAATCCAGGGAGAGCTACTCCTAAAAAGGAAAGGGGGAGCAACATAAAAGCAAGGAACATCATTCAAAGGGAAGTTTCTTGACTTTAATAAAATTTTTTCCTTTGATCATTGTTTTAATTATATTTGTCATCAAGGGGGAGATTATTGAGTTAAGAAATTAACTAAATTAATTAATGATAACAAACATTATTTTTGGGCAATTATCTATCTAATGTTAATTATTTGTGATTAAGTGTTGCAGGCCAAAATTGATATACAAAGTAGCAGTCCAAATTGAATGGAAAATATAAACAAGGCTGGTAGGCTACAAAAACAACAACAGCCCAAAGTAATCAAAGAAATGAAGTCAGATGGGCAAAACAGGTTGCATGAATCAAAACTAATCCAAGCCCGTATCTATCACTCCAAGCTTATCCCTCTCATTTGCTTTTACCAAAAGCAACCTTCACTTTTCATCTTGGTCAAAAATTACAGAAGTGAGAGAGAACTTCTTCCCTAAGATATTCATTAAAGAAGCAAGAAAGAGAAGGTTAAGCAAAAAGTTGAAGTCTAATCACCCACATCAATCTGTATCAAAAAGAAGAAGCTAAAGGTGATTTTTATTTCCTTCTACATGCATCTCATTTTCTTCTCTTCATCTTCAACTCTCTGCCACTCCATATTGGGATACATGGGAAAGATGAAGTCTGCTCCCACTGCTGTACATCTACGGTCACAAGTGTGTCTTGGGGACCAAGTAGTTTCTCAATGGCCAAGATCTGGGTTTACCATTGAAGATATCTGTTTTCTACTTTCCTATGGCTTTCGGTCAACAAGAGAAGGTCAGAACCAAAGTTTCTATTCTAAGGATTAATGGGAAAAAGTGAGATGGTGGGTTGGTGAAGCACAAAACTCAAGGAGTTGACCTTGGAAGAACAACCCAACAACATTCAAGGAGATAAAAGAAGATTTTTCTTCATTCAGAAGACCAAGGAGAGATAACCAGTGTTCTTGAGGTGTATGTTCTGAAAGGTGCTCCCTGAAGAAGTTCATCTACTTGGACAGTACTTTCTTTCAAAGAAGCATTCTGCCAAAAATGAAGAACTGAATCAGAGACATGCAAATCTAGTTTATCACATAGCAAAGAGGTCCTTCATGTTTTTACAGATTGTAATTTACTTTTCAATGTTAATCTTTCTGTAATTTCTTGAGTGAAAAGGCATATTGAGAGAGCTCAAGTAAAAGCCTAAGAGTGAAAAGAGACAGAGTGATACACTTGAGTGAAAAGTCTAGAGTGATTTTAGATTTCTTTAGGTAAGTCTGTGTCTTGTATCTTGTACTTGTGAGGTATCCCTTTCTTAGTTGGGTTAGCACTAAGAGTGAAGAGTTAAGTATTAGCATAGCCAAAGTCAAGTTACATTAGAACTTGAGTGTGAAAGGATTGCGTCAATCCTATGAATTGGGGTATGTAATACTTTAACTATAGTAGAAATTCCACCACTGTTGTGGTAGAGACTGGATGTAGGTTGCATAGCACATGGCAACCGAACCAGGATACTTGATGGTGTCAGCTTTTCTCTTCCCTGCTCTGTTCTATTTTCTGATATTTATAAGACAAAATGGAATTGTCTCATAAATTTTTCACTGCTGAGTTCAAACAGTTTCAGATTGTAAGTTTGTTTTAAAGGGGTTAATTCATTAAACTAAAAGAAGGTCATAGATTCAACCCCTCTTCTCTAAGCCTTATACAACCTTCACTCCTGATATGGTACCAGTTTTCAGACAAGGTGGAGCACCGGATGATGTGAAAGACATACTGTTGGATGATGATGATGATGATGATGATGATGATGATGATGATGATGATGATGATGTGGAGTCCGCCACGATTGCTGATGATAGTGATGATGACATAGCGAGGAGTAATCCAGCTGGGGTTGGTGGAACGGCTAGTTCAAGAGCTCGGCAATACTCCCCGCACTTTTCAACTTTGGACTTGGATGCCATGAGACAACAAGGGGTGGCTGGCGTACCTGTTGAATTTGGGGTCAGAGATACACAGGATACAGGAGGACTAGCTGAGATCCAAGTCGGTTAGCAGTTTCAAGATAAAAAAGAGTTCATTTTAAGAATGAAGACTTAAAGCATCTACCGTGGAATTGAGTACAAAGTGTTGGAGTCCGATTATCGAAAGTACTAGGAAAAGTGTAAGAAATTTGGCAACTGGTGCATATGGTTGATTTGAATCAATCTTCGTCGGAGCAAAGTTATTTGGAAAGTAAAACGGTATAATGGACTTCATTCTTGTCTGGTCACATCGATATTGAGTGATCACAGGATACTGGATTACCATGTGATCTCGGCCTTCATCTTACCCATGATTAGAGATAATGATGTCATATCAATCAAGGTACCACTAAACGCGACAGAGGCATATTTCGGTTTTAGACTTACTTACAGGAAGATTTGGTTGGCAAAGTAGAAGGTCGTTGCTCAGATTTACAAAAATTGAAAAAAGTCATATAATGAGTTGCTGCGATGGGTACTAGGTGTGCAGATGACAATGCGGGTAGTGTTGCAGTGCTGAGGACAAGTTCTGTGCGAGTGGGTGGACAAGTCAATGAGTCGCATGCTTATTTCGACCGTCTTTTTTGGACATTCTCACCGTGTATTGAGGCCTTCAGATATTGCAAGCCATTGGTTAGTGTCGACCAGACCCACTTGTACAACAAATATGGGGGTACACTGCTTGTTGCAATTGCTCAGGACGGCAATTCCAATATCATTCATGTCGCATTCGCACTTGTGAAGGGTGAAAATGCAGAGTCGTAGTTATTCTTCCTATCCCACCTTTGGCAACATGTAACGCCTCAACCGGATACTCTAGTCATATCGGATAGGCACAATAGGATCAAGGCTGCGTTAGAGGCTCCTGATGGGGATTGGCGTCCACCTAATGCATACCAGGCATTTTGTATCCGACACGTGGCAGTGAATTTCGCCATGAGTGTTAAGGGCAAGGATGCTAGGAGGTTTCTAGTGCATGCTGCTTATGCGAAGACTGAGGTTGAGTTTGACTACTGCTTTGACATCCTCTGCTCTGAAGACCCTGCAATGTATGACTGGGCTAATCGAATTGACTATGTGCAGTGGACTCATCATCGAGATGAAGGTCAGAGGTTTGGGCTTATGACTACTGTTCCGTGGGTTACCTGAAACTGTAGGTCGATCTCGGACGAGATCTTCTGCGCTGGTCAGAGCTGACGTGTCCGGCTGGTGAATGGTGATCGGAGCTGGTGCTGCTGATCCTTTGTCACCGGAGGGTGATGGTACCTGCAAGGGACTCCGATGCTTAAGTTAGCAAGGGTATTAAGCAGATTTTTTAGTAGAATCAGAGTATGAGTTATACCTGGGTGCTCCAATGTATTTATAGAGGTGTGGAGTGACCTTCTTTAGATAAGATAAGTTAGTTATCTTATCTTATTTTTGAGTGAGGTCATCCTATCTTCAAGGGAACCGCCCCTTATCTCTATAGGCCTGGGCGGCCTTTGGATTTGGGTCGTGTTCCTCTATCTGTGCCCTTTATTGGGCTTTCCTAGCAATTTGGCCGACCTCTTTGGGAAGAGGTCGGATAGTCTGACCTGAAGAGGTCGGTCGCTTTGTCGCTAATCATCCCGGGTCGGACAGCTCGACCCAGGGTGTGAATAGTGCCCCTGCTCGAGCTCGGTCTTTTTTTTTTTGGAGGTCGAGTTTTAGATTTCGACCTTTCTGGTGAAGCCGAACTCGAGCATCTGTCGACTTCTTCTTTGTAGAGCAACCTTTTTTAATACGAAACGCTTCTTCTAAAAGTGCGTGCTTTGCATTAGCGCTCTGGTCTTGGAAATGTGCGAGGGTTTAATACCCTCATTAATTGGCTTTTAATGCCCCGTTTCTCTAGCTTCTTTATTTTGAATTTTTCACTCAGAAAAACGGTTTCTCTTCTCTTGCTTCTTTCACCGTAACTTCCCCTTTCTTTCTCACTTTCTGTTGTCGCCTGAGGCTTGCAATTTTTGTGTTTCTCCCTGTGACGTTGGTTGGCGATTGTTTTCCTTGCTGCAGAAAGGCATTTCTAGTTTCCATCTTCAATTTTTGAAGCTTTCTGCTTTTTCAAGGTTGGTTCTACTTTCAACTTTTTTTACTTTTTTCGTTGCTTTGTCCTTGGTTCTTTGGTGAAGCTTTGATTTTTGTTTGCATGCTTGAAAGTTTGAACCTTTTTGCGTTGTGTCATTCAATTATTGCTGTGATGCACGTTTCTAGTATTTCTCCCGGCGCTTGAGGGCTTTTTGGGTTTTTGCATGTTTTGTTGCCTTTCTGGGGTAATAGCTTCATTTGTTTCTTTGGAAAAAGGTTACGTCTTTGATGTCCTCTGCTTGGCTCGTTTTGTTGTTTGCTTTTCCGATTGAACTGCTATTTTGTTGCTCCTTTGATGGCTTTTTCTCGGGACGTTGCTTTTCAAAGAAAAGGGGCTTTTCTTTGCTGAGAGTTTTGTTAGGATGCTAGTCTTGTAGGTTTTTCTGAGTCCTTGTTCCCTGACTACCTCCAAAGGATGCCCCTGGATCTTCGGTGTGGGTCCTGGGGTTTCCTTTTGTTGCTTGTACTGCCCTGAATCATGCTGGCCAAGTTGTTTTGATTTTCGCCCGAGATATTTTTAGTAATCCATCTTCTTTTCCTGTTTGTAGGACTAGTTGGCCATGTCTTCTCGCAAAAATATTGTCGAGGCATCTTTTAAGGTTCTGGAGGGGATGTCCGATTGGTTGGACTCCCTTGTGTTGCTGTGTGTTTCTTTAGCCAATTCTGAATTTTGCGTAGAGCTTAGGAAACATCACCAAATTTGTAGTAGTGGGGATCAGGAGAATAATTACGAACTAGTGGCACCTGACTCCGATGATAGGGTTTGCTTTCCTGTCCTGACTCAGGGGGAACGTCCCTTTTTCTATGCATATGATTTCTTTTTTAGCCAAATGAACATCACCCTTCCTTTTACTTCTTTTGAAACTGACCTATTATGGTCATGTAACGTAGCCCCCTCTCAGCTTCATCCGAATTCTTGGGGTTTCATCAAGATTTTCCAGCTGGTTTGTCGAGAATTTGCTGTTACACCTTCTCAAACTCTCTTTTTGTATCTTTTTGTGTTGACCAAGCCTGGGACTACTGACAAACCCCAATTTGACGGTTTGTTTTGCACTGAATTTAGAGTATTTTGATAACCTTTGTCACATTTAGCCTAGGAATTAGCATGATTTTGTTATCTCTCCCATATTTGTGCTTAAGTGTAAAAACATGCTTTTTTATTGTAATTTCCTTTATGTTGTTCTTATATTTTGTTGTAGATCTAGTATTGTTCCTTCTACTTTCTTCCAACTCAATAAGAGGTAATTCATAATAATTGTTCTTCTTTGCTTTTCTATTGTTGATCTCTTGCCTTTGTAGTTATAGATTCCTTTAATTCTTGCAATTAATAATGTTTACTTCTATTGCACTCTATGTGTTTGTTGAAATGTCTCTTTTAGTTTTAGTGTAGATTTTGTTCCTCTTGGCCTAGGTGGAGTAATTAGTGACACTTGAGTTATCTAATTCCTTTGTTGATTGATAATTGGAGAGATTGCTAATTGGTTTGGAGTGCACTAAATCTAGTCTTTCCTTGGGAGTTGGCTAGAACTTGTGGCTCAAGTCAATTCATCCACTTGAATTTTCTTTAATTAGTAAGGGTTATTAAACCATCAAAAATCCAATCATCAACTACCAAGAAGAAGGCTTCTTAGATTTCTTTTAGGTCTGCCCAGGGGCACAATATTTTTTCTATGTATGATGAATCTTTCCAGGACTTTAAGAATTACTTTTTTAAGATCCGGGCTGTTGAAGGAGCTCGACCTTTCTTTCTGGATGAGAATAACGAACCCCGCTTTCCTTTAGAGTGGCAGAGGAATGTAGTGGTATCCCGGTATACTTGGGAGATGTTGGACGAGGTCGAGCAGGCCTTTGTGAATGTCCTGGAGGATATTTGGGGGGAGCCTCCCCATCTTAATACCAAGAAGTTCTTGGGGGATCCCTCCCTTATCCGAGCTGAGCTTGGTATATCTTGTGTTTCTTTATTTTACTTTGCTTTCTTATTTTTCAGTCTGTAACCTGCTCCTGTGGTTGATTTTTGTTTTTCAGAGATGGCAAAGAATAACGACTCGATGAAGGCTTTCAAGAAGGCGAGAAAGGCTACTGCAGCTCAGAACATCTCGACCAGGGTGGATGGGGAAGGGTCCTCTCAGGTTCCACCGAAGCCATCTGTACCGAGCTCTCCTGGACCAAGGAGGATGATCCCTACTCCTCAAGTCCGTTTAGTTGATCCTCTGCAATCTTCTGCTATTACTTCTGGTGCTCCTCCTCCGAAAAAACAAAAGACTACTGAACCTTTTAACCTTGATGCCCCTGACTTTGATGCAATTGAGTTTGTCGATCAGCAAATTGATCCTTATGGTACCATCCCTACTGACGATGTCTCTCTTCTTTGCCATTTGGATTTTATTACTCAGAGCAGCATCAAGATGGCGCATATGGGAGCTGCCATGTATCGAACTGCCCAAGACCTTCCCCTTCATGCTACCAAAGCTTTTATGGAGGAGGCTAAGCGGGAGTTCGACAGGATGAAAGGTTTGAAGGAGGAGCTCCAAGTGAAAGCGACCAAGCTGGAGAAGGAGTTGGAGGGCGAGAAGGCTAGCTCTATTGCCTTGGCGGCTTCTGTGAGGTTGGCTGAAGACACGGCATTGAGGCACAAGGAGAGCTATGTCACAACCTACAGGGAAGTAATGCGTCTCAGGGAGGAGTTGGAATCTGCCCGGGCTGATTATGCTGAGCTCCAGGGTCACCTTGTGGGCAGCATAAATGCTGCTTATGAGAACCTGAAGGAGCAGGTTCGGGTTCTTTCCCCCGAGCTTGACCTTTCTCTCTTCAGCCTGGACAACGTCGTAAAGGATGGCAAGATTTTCCCTGACGACCCTGATGACGATGATGTTGAACCTCCTTCTGTGCCTGTCGCCAAAGCTTCTGTTGTGCCGACTTCTTCAGCTCCTTCATCTGCGGCTGGTCATCCCGAATTAGAACCTGATTGACAGATCTTAAATCGGGATGACGGGACAGTGGATGCAGTGCCTCTTCAGACTCGCCCTCCTTCACCCCATGTTGATGCTGCCGAGAAGTCTTCGGATCTTAAATGGT
This sequence comes from Arachis ipaensis, assembly GCF_000816755.2. Classification (NCBI taxonomy): domain Eukaryota; kingdom Viridiplantae; phylum Streptophyta; class Magnoliopsida; order Fabales; family Fabaceae; genus Arachis; species Arachis ipaensis. The sequence goes on from NC_029785.2 coordinate 9,855,038, forward strand.
TTTTCTGAATATTTGTGTAGATAGCCCGGCTTGTGGGCTTTTAAACTCTTTATTTTGTAAATGATGCTTGCTGACTGTTGACACTTTCTTAGTTGCTTGTTTAGCAACTTGATAAACCACTATTTTACGGTTTATCTTGTGCTTAATTGAGTGATTTTTATCAACTCTTTACCCTCTTATTCATACTATTTGCATGGTTTTACATTTGCCTTCCTAATTATGTGCTTTGATTGAAAGCATGCTTCTTTGGCCTTAAGTTCCCTATGTTTAATCCTCTCTTATTACCATTAGATGCCTTGATATGTGTGTTAAGTTATTTCAGAGATTACAGGGCAGGAATGGCTCAGAGGATGGAAAGGAAGCATGCAAAAGTGGAAGGAATACAAGAAGTTGGAGAAATTGCTAAGCTGTCCAGCCTGACCTCTTCGCACTCAAACAACTATAACTTTAGCTACAGAGGTCCAAATGATGCGGTTCTAGTTGCGTTGGAAAGCTAATGTCCGGGGCTTCGATTTGATATATAATATGACATAGTTGGTCTGACGCTAGGTGACGCAAACGCGTACCCCACGCGGACGCGTCGCGGTGACGAAAAACCAGCGTGGCAGATTTCTTCTCCAGCGATTTCTGGGCTGTTTTCGACCCAGTTTGTGACCCAGAAAACACAGATTAGAGGCTATAAAGTGGGAGAATGCATTCATTCACAAACATACGCTCATATTCACAATTTTAGAATTTAGATGTAGTTTTTAGAGAGAGAGGTTCTCTCCTCTCTCTTAGGATTTAGGATTAGGATTCCTCTTAAAGGATTTAGAATTTCTTCTTCATCACAGGTTCAATATTCCTTTTATTTATTTTTATTTTTTCAATTTAATTTATGAATTTCCATGTTAGAATTGATTTCTTTATTTAATATATTTTGAGATATTTCAGACTTATGATTGCTCTCTTTAATTTATTAATGCTCTCAATGTATCCAAATTATTTTCATTCAAGTAGATATTTTTTCCTTTTGGCTTTGGCTGATTATTGGTAACTCTTGAGTTGTCAAACTCATCGTGATTGATAATTATTATCTTTGCTGATTGATTTAAATTCCTATAACTTTAGTCTCTCCTTAGGAGTTGACTAGGACTTTAGGTGTTAAATTGATTTATCCACTTGACTTACCTTCATAGCTAGAGGTTGACTTAGTGGGAGCAAAAATATAATTCTCATCACCATTGATAAGGATAACTAGGACAGGACTTCCAGTTTTCATACCTTGCCAAGAGTTTCTTCTTTTTATAATTATTAATTTATTTTTCTCGTCATTTAAATTACTTGTTCCTTCTCTTAAAACCCAAAATTCTACCTTTTCCATAGCTAATAATAAGTCATACTTCCCTGCAATTCCTTGAGAAGACGAACCGAGGTTTAAATACTCGGTTATCAATTTTATTGGGTTTGGTTAAGTGACAACCAAAACGTTTGTAAGAAAAGTTGATTGCTTGGTTTAGTAACTATACTTACAACGAGAGTTTACTATAACTTCTAAACCATCAATCTTCCGTTCTTCAAAATGGCGCCGTTGCTGGGGAATTGCAAACGTGTGCCTTATTATTGGTTATTGTAAATATTTACTTTTTACTCATTTATTTGTTTTTATTTTTTGTTTTTATTTTTGCTTTTGCGTAAATTAAGAGGTTATTGGTTTTTATTTTGTTATTAAAAATTTTTTCAAAAATTTGTTCTTAGTGTTCATCTTGATCTTCAATTTGTTCTTCGTGTTCATCTTGACCTTCAAGTTGTTCTTAGTTGTTTTCTTCATTTTGATCTAAAAATTTTTAAGTTTAGTGTCATTTTATTATTTTTCTCTTTCCTCAAATTCAAAATTTAAAACTCAAATTTCAAAATTTCAAATCTCAAATTTAAAAATTTAAAAATTTAAAAATTCAAATTTCAGG